>NC_079163.1:138764033-139068055 GCF_947563725.1 Argiope bruennichi
CTTTTCTTTTTTTTACATTTTTTTAAGATATTTTTATCCTTTATTCCCACACTTACTACGAACTTTTCCAAATCTTATACTACTAAAATAAAATTTTATGTCAAAATATTTCTATATTCAAGAGAAATTTTAGGAGTCGAGTTCACGCACATGCGCAGAATTCATTCCTATTCAAAACATTGTGCTTTTAGACCAGAATGACACCACGTTAAAACTTTTAGTGGATAATCATAATGAGAGTGTTAGACCATTCAGACGCGCTGCGGGTACGAAGCTTCGTGGCCAGATCGGCAGCGCGAGCCATCTAGTTTTGCTGGTCTCCAGTTCGAGTCTCGAAACTGAGAACTTTTTCAATATATTTTTCTTTTCTTTTTTTTACATTTTTTTTAGATATTTTTATCCTTTATTCCCATACTTACTACGAACTTTTCAAAATCTTATACTACTAAAATAAAATTTTGTGTCAAAATATTTCTACATTCAAGAGAAATTTTAGGAGTCGAGTTCACGCACATGCGCAGAATTCATTCCTATTCAAAACATTGTGCTTTTAGACCAGAATGACACCACGTTAAAACTTTTAGTGGATAATCATAATGAGAGTGTTAGACCATTCAGACGCGCTGCGGGTACGAAGCTTCGTGGCCAGATCGGCAGCGCGAGCCATCTAGTTTTGCTGGTCTCCAGTTCGAGTCTCGAAACTGAGAACTTTTTCAATATATTTTTCTTTTCTTTTTTTTTACATTTTTTTTAGATATTTTTATCCTTTATTCCCATACTTACTACGAACTTTTCCAAATCTTATACTACAAAAATAAAATGTTATGTCAAAATATTTCTATATTCAAGAGAAATTTTAGGAGTCGAGTTCACGCACATGCGCAGAATTCAGTCCTATTCAAAACATTGTGCTTTTAGACCAGAATGACACCACGTTAAAACTTTTAGTGGATAATCATAATGAGAGTGTTAGACCATTCAGACGCGCTGCGGGTACGAAGCTTCGTGGCCAGATCGGCAGCACGAGCCATCTAGTTTTGCTGGTCTTCAGTTCGAGTCTCGAAACTGAGAACTTTTTAAATATAATTTTCTTTTCTTTTTTTTACGTTTTTTTTAGATATTTTTATCCTTTATTCCCACACTTACTACGAACTTTTCCGAATCTTATACTACTAAAATAAAATTTTATGTCAAAATATTTCTATATTCAAGAGAAATTTTAGGAGTCGAGTTCACGCACATGCGCAGTATTCATTCCTATTCAAAACATTGTGCTTTTAGACCAGAATGACACCACGTTAAAACTTTTAGTGGATAATCATAATGAGAGTCTTAGACCATTCAGACGCGCTGCGGGTACGAAGCTTCGTGGCCAGATCGGCAGCACGAGCCATCTAGTTTTGCTGGTCTTCAGTTCGAGTCTCGAAACTGAGAACTTTTTAAATATATTTTTCTTTTCTTTTTTTTACATTTTTTTAAGATATTTTTATCCTTTATTCCCACACTTACTACGAACTTTTCCAAATCTTATACTACTAAAATAAAATTTTATGTCAAAATATTTCTATATTCAAGAGAAATTTTAGGAGTCGAGTTCACGCACATGCGCAGAATTCATTCCTATTCAAAACATTGTGCTTTTAGACCAGAATGACACCACGTTAAAACTTTTAGTGGATAATCATAATGAGAGTGTTAGACCATTCAGACGCGCTGCGGGTACGAAGCTTCGTGGCCAGATCGGCAGCGCGAGCCATCTAGTTTTGCTGGTCTCCAGTTCGAGTCTCGAAACTGAGAACTTTTTCAATATATTTTTCTTTTCTTTTTTTTACATTTTTTTTAGATATTTTTATCCTTTATTCCCATACTTACTACGAACTTTTCAAAATCTTATACTACTAAAATAAAATTTTGTGTCAAAATATTTCGACATTCAAGAGAAATTTTAGGAGTCGAGTTCACGCACATGCGCAGAATTCATTCCTATTCAAAACATTGTGCTTTTAGACCAGAATGACACCACGTTAAAACTTTTAGTGGATAATCGTAATGAGAGTCTTAGACCATTCAGACGCACTGCGGGTACGAAGCTTCGTGGCCAGATCGGCAGCACGAGCCATCTAGTTTTGCTGGTCTCCAGTTCGAGTCTCGAAACTGAGAACTTTTCCAATATATTTTTCTTTTATTTTTTTAAAATTTTTTATATATTTTTATCCTTTATTCCCACACTTACTACGAACTTTTCCAAATCTTATACTACTAAAATAAAAATTTTATGTCAAAATATTTCTATATTCAAGAGAAATTTTAGGAGTCGAGTTCACGCACATGCGCAGAATCCATTCCTATTCAAAACATTGTGCTTTTAGACCAGAATGACACCACGTTAAAACTTTTAGTGGATAATCATAATGAGAGTCTTAGACCATTCAGACGCGGTGCGGGTACGAAGCTTCGTGTCCAGATCGGCAGCACGAGCCATCTAGTTTTGCTGGTCTCCAGTTCGAGTCTCGAAACTGAGAACTTTTTTAATATATTTTTCTTTTTTTTTACATTTTTTTATATATTTTTATCCTTTATTCCCACACTTACTACGAACTTTTCCAAATATTATACTAGTAAAATAAAATTTTATGTCAAAATATTTCTATATTCAAGATAAATGTTAGGAGTCGAGTTCACGCACATGCGCAGAATTCTTTCCTATTCAAAACATTGTGCTTTTAGACTAGAATGACACCACGTTAAAACTTTTAGTGGATAATCATAATGAGAGTCTTAGACCATTCAGACGCGCTGCGGGTACGAAGCTTCGTTGCCAGATCGGCAGCACGAGCAATTTAGTTTTGCTGGTCTTCAGTTCGAGTCTCGAAACTGAGAACTTTTTAAATATATTTTTCTTTTCTTTTTTTTACATTTTGTTTAGATATTTTTATCCTTTATTCCCACACTTACTACGAACTTTTTCAAATCTTATACTACTAAAATAAAATTTTGTGTCAAAATATTTCGACATTCAAGAGAAATTTTAGGAGTCGAGTTCACGCACATGCGCAGAATTCATTCCTATTCAAAACATTGTGCTTTTAGACCAGAATGACACCACGTTAAAACTTTTAGTGGATAATCGTAATGAGAGTCTTAGACCATTCAGACGCACTGCGGGTACGAAGCTTCGTGGCCAGATCGGCAGCACGAGCCATCTAGTTTTGCTGGTCTCCAGTTCGAGTCTCGAAACTGAGAACTTTTCCAATATATTTTTCTTTTATTTTTTTAAAATTTTTTATATATTTTTATCCTTTATTCCCACACTTACTACGAACTTTTCCAAATCTTATACTACTAAAATAAAATTTTATGTCAAAATATTTCTATATTCAAGAGAAATTTTAGGAGTCGAGTTCACGCACATGCGCAGAATCCATTCCTATTCAAAACATTGTGCTTTTAGACCAGAATGACACCACGTTAAAACTTTTAGTGGATAATCATAATGAGAGTCTTAGACCATTCAGACGCGGTGCGGGTACGAAGCTTCGTGTCCAGATCGGCAGCACGAGCCATCTAGTTTTGCTGGTCTCCAGTTCGAGTCTCGAAACTGAGAACTTTTTTAATATATTTTTCTTTTTTTTTACATTTTTTTATATATTTTTATCCTTTATTCCCACACTTACTACGAACTTTTCCAAATATTATACTAGTAAAATAAAATTTTATGTCAAAATATTTCTATATTCAAGATAAATGTTAGGAGTCGAGTTCACGCACATGCGCAGAATTCATTCCTATTCAAAACATTGTGCTTTTAGACCAGAAAAACACCACGTTAAAACTTTTAGTGGATAATCATAATGAGAGTCTTTGACCATTCAGACGTGTTGCGGGTACGAAGCTCCGTGGCCAGATCGGCAGCACGAGCCATCTAATTTGCTGGTCGACAGTTCGAGTCTCCATTTTGAGAACTTTTTAAATATATTTTTCTTTTATTTTTTTTACATTTTTTTTAGATATTTTTATCCTTTATTCCCACACTTACTACGAACTTTTCCAAATCTTATACTACTAAAATAAAATTTTATGTCAAAATATTTCTATATTCAAGAGAAATTTTAGGAGTCGAGTTCACGCACATGCGCAGAATTCATTCCTATTGAAAACATTGTGCTTTTAGACCAGAATGACACCACGTTAAAACTTTTAGTGGATAATCATAATGAGAGTGTTAGACCATTCAGACGCGCTGCGGGTACGAAGCTTCGTGGCCAGATCGGCAGCGCGAGCCATCTAGTTTTGCTGGTCTCCAGTTCGAGTCTCGAAACTGAGAACTTTTTCAATATATTTTTCTTTTCTTTTTTTTAGATTTTTTTTAGATATTTTTATCCTTTATTCCCATACTTACTACGAACTTTTCCAAATCTTATACTACAAAAATAAAATGTTATGTCAAAATATTTCTATATTCAAGAGAAATTTTAGGAGTCGAGTTCACGCACATGCGCAGAATTCAGTCCTATTCAAAACATTGTGCTTTTAGACCAGAATGACACCACGTTAAAACTTTTAGTGGATAATCATAATGAGAGTGTTAGACCATTCAGACGCGCTGCGGGTACGAAGCTTCGTGGCCAGATCGGCAGCACGAGCCATCTAGTTTTGCTGGTCTTCAGTTCGAGTCTCGAAACTGAGAACTTTTTAAATATAATTTTCTTTTCTTTTTTTTACGTTTTTTTTAGATATTTTTATCCTTTATTCCCACACTTACTACGAACTTTTCCGAATCTTATACTAATAAAATAAAATTTTATGTCAAAATATTTCTATATTCAAGAGAAATTTTAGGAGTCGAGTTCACGCACATGCGCAGTATTCATTCCTATTCAAAACATTGTGCTTTTAGACCAGAATGACACCACGTTAAAACTTTTAGTGGATAATCATAATGAGAGTCTTAGACCATTCAGACGCGCTGCGGGTACGAAGCTTCGTGGCCAGATCGGCAGCACGAGCCATCTAGTTTTGCTGGTCTTCAGTTCGAGTCTCGAAACTGAGAACTTTTTAAATATATTTTTCTTTTCTTTTTTTTACATTTTTTTAAGATATTTTTATCCTTTATTCCCACACTTACTACGAACTTTTCCAAATCTTATACTACTAAAATAAAATTTTATGTCAAAATATTTCTATATTCAAGAGAAATTTTAGGAGTCGAGTTCACGCACATGCGCAGAATTCATTCCTATTCAAAACATTGTGCTTTTAGACCAGAATGACACCACGTTAAAACTTTTAGTGGATAATCATAATGAGAGTGTTAGACCATTCAGACGCGCTGCGGGTACGAAGCTTCGTGGCCAGATCGGCAGCGCGAGCCATCTAGTTTTGCTGGTCTCCAGTTCGAGTCTCGAAACTGAGAACTTTTTCAATATATTTTTCTTTTCTTTTTTTTACATTTTTTTTAGATATTTTTATCCTTTATTCCCATACTTACTACGAACTTTTCAAAATCTTATACTACTAAAATAAAATTTTGTGTCAAAATATTTCTACATTCAAGAGGAATTTTAGGAGTCGAGTTCACGCACATGCGCAGAATTCATTCCTATTCAAAACATTGTGCTTTTAGACCAGAATGACACCACGTTAAAACTTTTAGTGGATAATCATAATGAGAGTGTTAGACCATTCAGACGCGCTGCGGGTACGAAGCTTCGTGGCCAGATCGGCAGCGCGAGCCATCTAGTTTTGCTGGTCTCCAGTTCGAGTCTCGAAACTGAGAACTTTTTCAATATATTTTTCTTTTCTTTTTTTTACATTTTTTTTAGATATTTTTATCCTTTATTCCCATACTTACTACGAACTTTTCCAAATCTTATACTACAAAAATAAAATGTTATGTCAAAATATTTCTATATTCAAGAGAAATTTTAGGAGTCGAGTTCACGCACATGCGCAGAATTCAGTCCTATTCAAAACATTGTGCTTTTAGACCAGAATGACACCACGTTAAAACTTTTAGTGGATAATCATAATGAGAGTGTTAGACCATTCAGACGCGCTGCGGGTACGAAGCTTCGTGGCCAGATCGGCAGCACGAGCCATCTAGTTTTGCTGGTCTTCAGTTCGAGTCTCGAAACTGAGAACTTTTTAAATATAATTTTCTTTTCTTTTTTTTACGTTTTTTTTAGATATTTTTATCCTTTATTCCCACACTTACTACGAACTTTTCCGAATCTTATACTACTAAAATAAAATTTTATGTCAAAATATTTCTATATTCAAGAGAAATTTTAGGAGTCGAGTTCACGCACATGCGCAGTATTCATTCCTATTCAAAACATTGTGCTTTTAGACCAGAATGACACCACGTTAAAACTTTTAGTGGATAATCATAATGAGAGTCTTAGACCATTCAGACGCGCTGCGGGTACGAAGCTTCGTGGCCAGATCGGCAGCACGAGCCATCTAGTTTTGCTGGTCTTCAGTTCGAGTCTCGAAACTGAGAACTTTTTAAATATATTTTTCTTTTCTTTTTTTTACATTTTTTTAAGATATTTTTATCCTTTATTCCCACACTTACTACGAACTTTTCCAAATCTTATACTACTAAAATAAAATTTTATGTCAAAATATTTCTATATTCAAGAGAAATTTTAGGAGTCGAGTTCACGCACATGCGCAGAATCCATTCCTATTCAAAACATTGTGCTTTTAGACCAGAATGACACCACGTTAAAACTTTTAGTGGATAATCATAATGAGAGTCTTAGACCATTCAGACGCGGTGCGGGTACGAAGCTTCGTGTCCAGATCGGCAGCACGAGCCATCTAGTTTTGCTGGTCTCCAGTTCGAGTCTCGAAACTGAGAACTTTTTTAATATATTTTTCTTTTTTTTTACATTTTTTTATATATTTTTATCCTTTATTCCCACACTTACTACGAACTTTTCCAAATATTATACTAGTAAAATAAAATTTTATGTCAAAATATTTCTATATTCAAGATAAATGTTAGGAGTCGAGTTCACGCACATGCGCAGAATTCATTCCTATTCAAAACATTGTGCTTTTAGACCAGAAAAACACCACGTTAAAACTTTTAGTGGATAATCATAATGAGAGTCTTAGACCATTCAGACGTGTTGCGGGTACGAAGCTCCGTGGCCAGATCGGCAGCACGAGCCATCTAATTTGCTGGTCGACAGTTCGAGTCTCCATTTTGAGAACTTTTTAAATATATTTTTCTTTTATTTTTTTTACATTTTTTTTAGATATTTTTATCCTTTATTCCCACACTTACTACGAACTTTTCCAAATCTTATACTACTAAAATAAAATTTTATGTCAAAATATTTCTATATTCAAGAGAAATTTTAGGAGTCGAGTTCACGCACATGCGCAGAATTCATTCCTATTGAAAACATTGTGCTTTTAGACCAGAATGACACCACGTTAAAACTTTTAGTGGATAATCATAATGAGAGTGTTAGACCATTCAGACGCGCTGCGGGTACGAAGCTTCGTGGCCAGATCGGCAGCGCGAGCCATCTAGTTTTGCTGGTCTCCAGTTCGAGTCTCGAAACTGAGAACTTTTTCAATATATTTTTCTTTTCTTTTTTTTACATTTTTTTTAGATATTTTTATCCTTTATTCCCATACTTACTACGAACTTTTCCAAATCTTATACTACAAAAATAAAATGTTATGTCAAAATATTTCTATATTCAAGAGAAATTTTAGGAGTCGAGTTCACGCACATGCGCAGAATTCAGTCCTATTCAAAACATTGTGCTTTTAGACCAGAATGACACCACGTTAAAACTTTTAGTGGATAATCATAATGAGAGTGTTAGACCATTCAGACGCGCTGCGGGTACGAAGCTTCGTGGCCAGATCGGCAGCACGAGCCATCTAGTTTTGCTGGTCTTCAGTTCGAGTCTCGAAACTGAGAACTTTTTAAATATAATTTTCTTTTCTTTTTTTTACGTTTTTTTTAGATATTTTTATCCTTTATTCCCACACTTACTACGAACTTTTCCGAATCTTATACTAATAAAATAAAATTTTATGTCAAAATATTTCTATATTCAAGAGAAATTTTAGGAGTCGAGTTCACGCACATGCGCAGTATTCATTCCTATTCAAAACATTGTGCTTTTAGACCAGAATGACACCACGTTAAAACTTTTAGTGGATAATCATAATGAGAGTCTTAGACCATTCAGACGCGCTGCGGGTACGAAGCTTCGTGGCCAGATCGGCAGCACGAGCCATCTAGTTTTGCTGGTCTTCAGTTCGAGTCTCGAAACTGAGAACTTTTCCAATATATTTTTCTTTTCTTTTTTTTACATTTTTTTAAGATATTTTTATCCTTTATTCCCACACTTACTACGAACTTTTCCAAATCTTATACTACTAAAATAAAATTTTATGTCAAAATATTTCTATATTCAAGAGAAATTTTAGGAGTCGAGTTCACGCACATGCGCAGAATCCATTCCTATTCAAAACATTGTGCTTTTAGACCAGAATGACACCACGTTAAAACTTTTAGTGGATAATCATAATGAGAGTCTTAGACCATTCAGACGCGGTGCGTTTACGAAGCTTCGTGTCCAGATCGGCAGCACGAGCCATCTAGTTTTGCTGGTCTCCAGTTCGAGTCTCGAAACTGAGAACTTTTTTAATATATTTTTCTTTTTTTTTACATTTTTTTATATATTTTTATCCTTTATTCCCACACTTACTACGAACTTTTCCAAATATTATACTAGTAAAATAAAATTTTATGTCAAAATATTTCTATATTCAAGATAAATGTTAGGAGTCGAGTTCACGCACATGCGCAGAATTCATTCCTATTCAAAACATTGTGCTTTTAGACCAGAAAAACACCACGTTAAAACTTTTAGTGGATAATCATAATGAGAGTCTTAGACCATTCAGACGTGTTGCGGGTACGAAGCTCCGTGGCCAGATCGGCAGCACGAGCCATCTAATTTGCTGGTCGACAGTTCGAGTCTCCATTTTGAGAACTTTTTAAATATATTTTTCTTTTATTTTTTTTACATTTTTTTTAGATATTTTTATCCTTTATTCCCACACTTAATACGAACTTTTCCAAATCTTATACTACTAAAATAAAATTTTATGTCAAAATATTTCTATATTCAAGAGAAATTTTAGGAGTCGAGTTCACGCACATGCGCAGAATTCATTCCTATTGAAAACATTGTGCTTTTAGACCAGAATGACACCACGTTAAAACTTTTAGTGGATAATCATAATGAGAGTGTTAGACCATTCAGACGCGCTGCGGGTACGAAGCTTCGTGGCCAGATCGGCAGCGCGAGCCATCTAGTTTTGCTGGTCTCCAGTTCGAGTCTCGAAACTGAGAACTTTTTCAATATATTTTTCTTTTCTTTTTTTTACATTTTTTTTAGATATTTTTATCCTTTATTCCCATACTTACTACGAACTTTTCCAAATCTTATACTACAAAAATAAAATGTTATGTCAAAATATTTCTATATTCAAGAGAAATTTTAGGAGTCGAGTTCACGCACATGCGCAGAATTCAGTCCTATTCAAAACATTGTGCTTTTAGACCAGAATGACACCACGTTAAAACTTTTAGTGGATAATCATAATGAGAGTGTTAGACCATTCAGACGCGCTGCGGGTACGAAGCTTCGTGGCCAGATCGGCAGCACGAGCCATCTAGTTTTGCTGGTCTTCAGTTCGAGTCTCGAAACTGAGAACTTTTTAAATATAATTTTCTTTTCTTTTTTTTACGTTTTTTTTAGATATTTTTATCCTTTATTCCCACACTTACTACGAACTTTTCCGAATCTTATACTAATAAAATAAAATTTTATGTCAAAATATTTCTATATTCAAGAGAAATTTTAGGAGTCGAGTTCACGCACATGCGCAGTATTCATTCCTATTCAAAACATTGTGCTTTTAGACCAGAATGACACCACGTTAAAACTTTTAGTGGATAATCATAATGAGAGTCTTAGACCATTCAGACGCGCTGCGGGTACGAAGCTTCGTGGCCAGATCGGCAGCACGAGCCATCTAGTTTTGCTGGTCTTCAGTTCGAGTCTCGAAACTGAGAACTTTTCCAATATATTTTTCTTTTCTTTTTTTTACATTTTTTTAAGATATTTTTATCCTTTATTCCCACACTTACTACGAACTTTTCCAAATCTTATACTACTAAAATAAAATTTTATGTCAAAATATTTCTATATTCAAGAGAAATTTTAGGAGTCGAGTTCACGCACATGCGCAGAATCCATTCCTATTCAAAACATTGTGCTTTTAGACCAGAATGACACCACGTTAAAACTTTTAGTGGATAATCATAATGAGAGTCTTAGACCATTCAGACGCGGTGCGGGTACGAAGCTTCGTGTCCAGATCGGCAGCACGAGCCATCTAGTTTTGCTGGTCTCCAGTTCGAGTCTCGAAACTGAGAACTTTTTTAATATATTTTTCTTTTTTTTTACATTTTTTTATATATTTTTATCCTTTATTCCCACACTTACTACGAACTTTTCCAAATATTATACTAGTAAAATAAAATTTTATGTCAAAATATTTCTATATTCAAGATAAATGTTAGGAGTCGAGTTCACGCACATGCGCAGAATTCATTCCTATTCAAAACATTGTGCTTTTAGACCAGAAAAACACCACGTTAAAACTTTTAGTGGATAATCATAATGAGAGTCTTAGACCATTCAGACGTGTTGCGGGTACGAAGCTCCGTGGCCAGATCGGCAGCACGAGCCATCTAATTTGCTGGTCGACAGTTCGAGTCTCCATTTTGAGAACTTTTTAAATATATTTTTCTTTTATTTTTTTTACATTTTTTTTAGATATTTTTATCCTTTATTCCCACACTTACTACGAACTTTTCCAAATCTTATACTACTAAAATAAAATTTTATGTCAAAATATTTCTATATTCAAGAGAAATTTTAGGAGTCGAGTTCACGCACATGCGCAGAATTCATTCCTATTGAAAACATTGTGCTTTTAGACCAGAATGACACCACGTTAAAACTTTTAGTGGATAATCATAATGAGAGTGTTAGACCATTCAGACGCGCTGCGGGTACGAAGCTTCGTGGCCAGATCGGCAGCGCGAGCCATCTAGTTTTGCTGGTCTCCAGTTCGAGTCTCGAAACTGAGAACTTTTTCAATATATTTTTCTTTTCTTTTTTTTACATTTTTTTTAGATATTTTTATCCTTTATTCCCATACTTACTACGAACTTTTCCAAATCTTATACTACAAAAATAAAATGTTATGTCAAAATATTTCTATATTCAAGAGAAATTTTAGGAGTCGAGTTCACGCACATGCGCAGAATTCAGTCCTATTCAAAACATTGTGCTTTTAGACCAGAATGACACCACGTTAAAACTTTTAGTGGATAATCATAATGAGAGTGTTAGACCATTCAGACGCGCTGCGGGTACGAAGCTTCGTGGCCAGATCGGCAGCACGAGCCATCTAGTTTTGCTGGTCTTCAGTTCGAGTCTCGAAACTGAGAACTTTTTAAATATAATTTTCTTTTCTTTTTTTTACGTTTTTTTTAGATATTTTTATCCTTTATTCCCACACTTACTACGAACTTTTCCGAATCTTATACTAATAAAATAAAATTTTATGTCAAAATATTTCTATATTCAAGAGAAATTTTAGGAGTCGAGTTCACGCACATGCGCAGTATTCATTCCTATTCAAAACATTGTGCTTTTAGACCAGAATGACACCACGTTAAAACTTTTAGTGGATAATCATAATGAGAGTCTTAGACCATTCAGACGCGCTGCGGGTACGAAGCTTCGTGGCCAGATCGGCAGCACGAGCCATCTAGTTTTGCTGGTCTTCAGTTCGAGTCTCGAAACTGAGAACTTTTTAAATATATTTTTCTTTTCTTTTTTTTACATTTTTTTAAGATATTTTTATCCTTTATTCCCACACTTACTACGAACTTTTCCAAATCTTATACTACTAAAATAAAATTTTATGTCAAAATATTTCTATATTCAAGAGAAATTTTAGGAGTCGAGTTCACGCACATGCGCAGAATTCATTCCTATTCAAAACATTGTGCTTTTAGACCAGAATGACACCACGTTAAAACTTTTAGTGGATAATCATAATGAGAGTGTTAGACCATTCAGACGCGCTGCGGGTACGAAGCTTCGTGGCCAGATCGGCAGCGCGAGCCATCTAGTTTTGCTGGTCTCCAGTTCGAGTCTCGAAACTGAGAACTTTTTCAATATATTTTTCTTTTCTTTTTTTTACATTTTTTTTTAATATTTTTATCCTTTATTCCCATACTTACTACGAACTTTTCAAAATCTTATACTACTAAAATAAAATTTTGTGTCAAAATATTTCTACATTCAAGAGAAATTTTAGGAGTCGAGTTCACGCACATGCGCAGAATTCATTCCTATTCAAAACATTGTGCTTTTAGACCAGAATGACACCACGTTAAAACTTTTAGTGGATAATCATAATGAGAGTGTTAGACCATTCAGACGCGCTGCGGGTACGAAGCTTCGTGGCCAGATCGGCAGCGCGAGCCATCTAGTTTTGCTGGTCTCCAGTTCGAGTCTCGAAACTGAGAACTTTTTCAATATATTTTTCTTTTCTTTTTTTTACATTTTTTTTAGATATTTTTATCCTTTATTCCCATACTTACTACGAACTTTTCCAAATCTTATACTACAAAAATAAAATGTTATGCCAAAATATTTCTATATTCAAGAGAAATTTTAGGAGTCGAGTTCACGCACATGCGCAGAATTCAGTCCTATTCAAAACATTGTGCTTTTAGACCAGAATGACACCACGTTAAAACTTTTAGTGGATAATCATAATGAGAGTGTTAGACCATTCAGACGCGCTGCGGGTACGAAGCTTCGTGGCCAGATCGGCAGCACGAGCCATCTAGTTTTGCTGGTCTTCAGTTCGAGTCTCGAAACTGAGAACTTTTTAAATATAATTTTCTTTTCTTTTTTTTACGTTTTTTTTAGATATTTTTATCCTTTATTCCCACACTTACTACGAACTTTTCCGAATCTTATACTACTAAAATAAAATTTTATGTCAAAATATTTCTATATTCAAGAGAAATTTTAGGAGTCGAGTTCACGCACATGCGCAGTATTCATTCCTATTCAAAACATTGTGCTTTTAGACCAGAATGACACCACGTTAAAACTTTCAGTGGATAATCATAATGAGAGTCTTAGACCATTCAGACGCGCTGCGGGTACGAAGCTTCGTGGCCAGATCGGCAGCACGAGCCATCTAGTTTTGCTGGTCTTCAGTTCGAGTCTCGAAACTGAGAACTTTTTAAATATATTTTTCTTTTCTTTTTTTTACATTTTTTTAAGATATTTTTATCCTTTATTCCCACACTTACTACGAACTTTTCCAAATCTTATACTACTAAAATAAAATTTTATGTCAAAATATTTCTATATTCAAGAGAAATTTTAGGAGTCGAGTTCACGCACATGCGCAGAATTCATTCCTATTCAAAACATTGTGCTTTTAGACCAGAATGACACCACGTTAAAACTTTTAGTGGATAATCGTAATGAGAGTCTTAGACCATTCAGACGCACTGCGGGTACGAAGCTTCGTGGCCAGATCGGCAGCACGAGCCATCTAGTTTTGCTGGTCTCCAGTTCGAGTCTCGAAACTGAGAACTTTTCCAATATATTTTTCTTTTATTTTTTTAAAATTTTTTATATATTTTTATCCTTTATTCGCACACTTACTACGAACTTTTCCAAATCTTATACTACTAAAATAAAATTTTATGTCAAAATATTTCTATATTCAAGAGAAATTTTAGGAGTCGAGTTCACGCACATGCGCAGAATCCATTCCTATTCAAAACATTGTGCTTTTAGACCAGAATGACACCACGTTAAAACTTTTAGTGGATAATCATAATGAGAGTCTTAGACCATTCAGACGCGGTGCGGGTACGAAGCTTCGTGTCCAGATCGGCAGCACGAGCCATCTAGTTTTGCTGGTCTCCAGTTCGAGTCTCGAAACTGAGAACTTTTTTAATATATTTTTCTTTTTTTTTTACATTTTTTTATATATTTTTATCCTTTATTCCCACACTTACTACGAACTTTTCCAAATATTATACTAGTAAAATAAAATTTTATGTCAAAATATTTCTATATTCAAGATAAATGTTAGGAGTCGAGTTCACGCACATGCGCAGAATTCATTCCTATTCAAAACATTGTGCTTTTAGACCAGAAAAACACCACGTTAAAACTTTTAGTGGATAATCATAATGAGAGTCTTAGACCATTCAGACGTGTTGCGGGTACGAAGCTCCGTGGCCAGATCGGCAGCACGAGCCATCTAATTTGCTGGTCGACAGTTCGAGTCTCCATTTTGAGAACTTTTTAAATATATTTTTCTTTTATTTTTTTTACATTTTTTTTAGATATTTTTATCCTTTATTCCCACACTTACTACGAACTTTTCCAAATCTTATACTACTAAAATAAAATTTTATGTCAAAATATTTCTATATTCAAGAGAAATTTTAGGAGTCGAGTTCACGCACATGCGCAGAATTCATTCCTATTGAAAACATTGTGCTTTTAGACCAGAATGACACCACGTTAAAACTTTTAGTGGATAATCATAATGAGAGTGTTAGACCATTCAGACGCGCTGCGGGTACGAAGCTTCGTGGCCAGATCGGCAGCGCGAGCCATCTAGTTTTGCTGGTCTCCAGTTCGAGTCTCGAAACTGAGAACTTTTTCAATATATTTTTCTTTTCTTTTTTTTACATTTTTTTTAGATATTTTTATCCTTTATTCCCATACTTACTACGAACTTTTCCAAATCTTATACTACAAAAATAAAATGTTATGTCAAAATATTTCTATATTCAAGAGAAATTTTAGGAGTCGAGTTCACGCACATGCGCAGAATTCAGTCCTATTCAAAACATTGTGCTTTTAGACCAGAATGACACCACGTTAAAACTTTTAGTGGATAATCATAATGAGAGTGTTAGACCATTCAGACGCGCTGCGGGTACGAAGCTTCGTGGCCAGATCGGCAGCACGAGCCATCTAGTTTTGCTGGTCTTCAGTTCGAGTCTCGAAACTGAGAACTTTTTAAATATAATTTTCTTTTCTTTTTTTTACGTTTTTTTTAGATATTTTTATCCTTTATTCCCACACTTACTACGAACTTTTCCGAATCTTATACTAATAAAATAAAATTTTATGTCAAAATATTTCTATATTCAAGAGAAATTTTAGGAGTCGAGTTCACGCACATGCGCAGTATTCATTCCTATTCAAAACATTGTGCTTTTAGACCAGAATGACACCACGTTAAAACTTTTAGTGGATAATCATAATGAGAGTCTTAGACCATTCAGACGCGCTGCGGGTACGAAGCTTCGTGGCCAGATCGGCAGCACGAGCCATCTAGTTTTGCTGGTCTTCAGTTCGAGTCTCGAAACTGAGAACTTTTTAAATATATTTTTCTTTTCTTTTTTTTACATTTTTTTAAGATATTTTTATCCTTTATTCCCACACTTACTACGAACTTTTCCAAATCTTATACTACTAAAATAAAATTTTATGTCAAAATATTTCTATATTCAAGAGAAATTTTAGGAGTCGAGTTCACGCACATGCGCAGAATTCATTCCTATTCAAAACATTGTGCTTTTAGACCAGAATGACACCACGTTAAAACTTTTAGTGGATAATCATAATGAGAGTGTTAGACCATTCAGACGCGCTGCGGGTACGAAGCTTCGTGGCCAGATCGGCAGCGCGAGCCATCTAGTTTTGCTGGTCTCCAGTTCGAGTCTCGAAACTGAGAACTTTTTCAATATATTTTTCTTTTCTTTTTTTTACATTTTTTTTAGATATTTTTATCCTTTATTCCCATACTTACTACGAACTTTTCAAAATCTTATACTACTAAAATAAAATTTTGTGTCAAAATATTTCTACATTCAAGAGAAATTTTAGGAGTCGAGTTCACGCACATGCGCAGAATTCATTCCTATTCAAAACATTGTGCTTTTAGACCAGAATGACACCACGTTAAAACTTTTAGTGGATAATCATAATGAGAGTGTTAGACCATTCAGACGCGCTGCGGGTACGAAGCTTCGTGGCCAGATCGGCAGCGCGAGCCATCTAGTTTTGCTGGTCTCCAGTTCGAGTCTCGAAACTGAGAACTTTTTCAATATATTTTTCTTTTCTTTTTTTTACATTTTTTTTAGATATTTTTATCCTTTATTCCCATACTTACTACGAACTTTTCCAAATCTTATACTACAAAAATAAAATGTTATGTCAAAATATTTCTATATTCAAGAGAAATTTTAGGAGTCGAGTTCACGCACATGCGCAGAATTCAGTCCTATTCAAAACATTGTGCTTTTAGACCAGAATGACACCACGTTAAAACTTTTAGTGGATAATCATAATGAGAGTGTTAGACCATTCAGACGCGCTGCGGGTACGAAGCTTCGTGGCCAGATCGGCAGCACGAGCCATCTAGTTTTGCTGGTCTTCAGTTCGAGTCTCGAAACTGAGAACTTTTTAAATATAATTTTCTTTTCTTTTTTTTACGTTTTTTTTAGATATTTTTATCCTTTATTCCCACACTTACTACGAACTTTTCCGAATCTTATACTACTAAAATAAAATTTTATGTCAAAATATTTCTATATTCAAGAGAAATTTTAGGAGTCGAGTTCACGCACATGCGCAGTATTCATTCCTATTCAAAACATTGTGCTTTTAGACCAGAATGACACCACGTTAAAACTTTTAGTGGATAATCATAATGAGAGTCTTAGACCATTCAGACGCGCTGCGGGTACGAAGCTTCGTGGCCAGATCGGCAGCACGAGCCATCTAGTTTTGCTGGTCTTCAGTTCGAGTCTCGAAACTGAGAACTTTTTAAATATATTTTTCTTTTCTTTTTTTTACATTTTTTTAAGATATTTTTATCCTTTATTCCCACACTTACTACGAACTTTTCCAAATCTCATACTACTAAAATAAAATTTTATGTCAAAATATTTCTATATTCAAGAGAAATTTTAGGAGTCGAGTTCACGCACATGCGCAGAATTCATTCCTATTCAAAACATTGTGCTTTTAGACCAGAATGACACCACGTTAAAACTTTTAGTGGATAATCATAATGAGAGTGTTAGACCATTCAGACGCGCTGCGGGTACGAAGCTTCGTGGCCAGATCGGCAGCGCGAGCCATCTAGTTTTGCTGGTCTCCAGTTCGAGTCTCGAAACTGAGAACTTTTTCAATATATTTTTCTTTTCTTTTTTTTACATTTTTTTTAGATATTTTTATCCTTTATTCCCATACTTACTACGAACTTTTCAAAATCTTATACTACTAAAATAAAATTTTGTGTCAAAATATTTCGACATTCAAGAGAAATTTTAGGAGTCGAGTTCACGCACATGCGCAGAATTCATTCCTATTCAAAACATTGTGGTTTTAGACCAGAATGACACCACGTTAAAACTTTTAGTGGATAATCGTAATGAGAGTCTTAGACCATTCAGACGCACTGCGGGTACGAAGCTTCGTGGCCAGATCGGCAGCACGAGCCATCTAGTTTTGCTGGTCTCCAGTTCGAGTCTCGAAACTGAGAACTTTTCCAATATATTTTTCTTTTATTTTTTTAAAATTTTTTATATATTTTTATCCTTTATTCCCACACTTACTACGAACTTTTCCAAATCTTATACTACTAAAATAAAATTTTATGTTAAAATATTTCTATATTCAAGAGAAATTTTAGGAGTCGAGTTCACGCACATGCGCAGAATCCATTCCTATTCAAAACATTGTGCTTTTAGACCAGAATGACACCACGTTAAAACTTTTAGTGGATAATCATAATGAGAGTCTTAGACCATTCAGACGCGGTGCGGGTACGAAGCTTCGTGTCCAGATCGGCAGCACGAGCCATCTAGTTTTGCTGGTCTCCAGTTCGAGTCTCGAAACTGAGAACTTTTTCAATATATTTTTCTTTTTTTTTACATTTTTTTATATATTTTTATCCTTTATTCCCACACTTACTACGAACTTTTCCAAATATTATACTAGTAAAATAAAATTTTATGTCAAAATATTTCTATATTCAAGATAAATGTTAGGAGTCGAGTTCACGCACATGCGCAGAATTCATTCCTATTCAAAACATTGTGCTTTTAGACCAGAAAAACACCACGTTAAAACTTTTAGTGGATAATCATAATGAGAGTCTTAGACCATTCAGACGTGTTGCGGGTACGAAGCTCCGTGGCCAGATCGGCAGCACGAGCCATCTAATTCGCTGGTCGACAGTTCGAGTCTCCATTTTGAGAACTTTTTAAATATATTTTTCTTTTATTTTTTTTACATTTTTTTTAGATATTTTTATCCTTTATTCCCACACTTACTACGAACTTTTCCAAATCTTATACTACTAAAATAAAATTTTATGTCAAAATATTTCTATATTCAAGAGAAATTTTAGGAGTCGAGTTCACGCACATGCGCAGAATTCATTCCTATTCAAAACATTGTGCTTTTAGACCAGAATGACACCACGTTAAAACTTTTAGTGGATAATCATAATGAGAGTCTTAGACCATTCAGACGCGCTGCGGGTACGAAGCTTCGTGGTCAGATCGGCTGCACGAGCCATCTAGTTTTGCTGGTCTTCAGTTCGAGTCTCGAAACTGAGAAATTTTTCAATATATTTTTCTTTTCTTTTTTTTACGTATTTTTTAGATATTTTTATCCTTTATTCCCACACTTACTACGAACTTTTCCAAATCTTATACTACTAAAATAAAATTTTATGTCAAAATATTTCTATATTCATGAGAAATTTTAGGAGTCGAGTTCACGCACATGCGCAGAATTCATTCCTATTCAAAACATTGTGCTTTTAGACCAGAATGACACCACGTTAAAACTTTTAGTGGATAATCATAATGAGAGTGTTAGACCATTCAGACGCGCTGCGGGTACGAAGCTTCGTGGCCAGATCGGCAGCGCGAGCCATCTAGTTTTGCTGGTCTCCAGTTCGAGTCTCGAAACTGAGAACTTTTTCAATATATTTTTCTTTTCTTTTTTTTACATTTTTTTTAGATATTTTTATCCTTTATTCCCATACTTACTACGAACTTTTCAAAATCTTATACTACTAAAATAAAATTTTGTGTCAAAATATTTCGACATTCAAGAGAAATTTTAGGAGTCGAGTTCACGCACATGCGCAGAATTCATTCCTATTCAAAACATTGTGGTTTTAGACCAGAATGACACCACGTTAAAACTTTTAGTGGATAATCGTAATGAGAGTCTTAGACCATTCAGACGCACTGCGGGTACGAAGCTTCGTGGCCAGATCGGCAGCACGAGCCATCTAGTTTTGCTGGTCTCCAGTTCGAGTCTCGAAACTGAGAACTTTTCCAATATATTTTTCTTTTATTTTTTTAAAATTTTTTATATATTTTTATCCTTTATTCCCACACTTACTACGAACTTTTCCAAATCTTATACTACTAAAATAAAATTTTATGTTAAAATATTTCTATATTCAAGAGAAATTTTAGGAGTCGAGTTCACGCACATGCGCAGAATCCATTCCTATTCAAAACATTGTGCTTTTAGACCAGAATGACACCACGTTAAAACTTTTAGTGGATAATCATAATGAGAGTCTTAGACCATTCAGACGCGGTGCGGGTACGAAGCTTCGTGTCCAGATCGGCAGCACGAGCCATCTAGTTTTGCTGGTCTCCAGTTCGAGTCTCGAAACTGAGAACTTTTTCAATATATTTTTCTTTTTTTTTACATTTTTTTATATATTTTTATCCTTTATTCCCACACTTACTACGAACTTTTCCAAATATTATACTAGTAAAATAAAATTTTATGTCAAAATATTTCTATATTCAAGATAAATGTTAGGAGTCGAGTTCACGCACATGCGCAGAATTCATTCCTATTCAAAACATTGTGCTTTTAGACCAGAAAAACACCACGTTAAAACTTTTAGTGGATAATCATAATGAGAGTCTTAGACCATTCAGACGTGTTGCGGGTACGAAGCTCCGTGGCCAGATCGGCAGCACGAGCCATCTAATTTGCTGGTCGACAGTTCGAGTCTCCATTTTGAGAACTTTTTAAATATATTTTTCTTTTATTTTTTTTACATTTTTTTTAGATATTTTTATCCTTTATTCCCACACTTACTACGAACTTTTCCAAATCTTATACTACTAAAATAAAATTTTATGTCAAAATATTTCTATATTCAAGAGAAATTTTAGGAGTCGAGTTCACGCACATGCGCAGAATTCATTCCTATTCAAAACATTGTGCTTTTAGACCAGAATGACACCACGTTAAAACTTTTAGTGGATAATCATAATGAGAGTCTTAGACCATTCAGACGCGCTGCGGGTACGAAGCTTCGTGGTCAGATCGGCTGCACGAGCCATCTAGTTTTGCTGGTCTTCAGTTCGAGTCTCGAAACTGAGAAATTTTTCAATATATTTTTCTTTTCTTTTTTTTACGTATTTTTTAGATATTTTTATCCTTTATTCCCACACTTACTACGAACTTTTCCAAATCTTATACTACTAAAATAAAATTTTATGTCAAAATATTTCTATATTCATGAGAAATTTTAGGAGTCGAGTTCACGCACATGCGCAGAATTCATTCCTATTCAAAACATTGTGCTTTTAGACCAGAATGACACCAAGTTAAACCTTTTAGTGGATAATCATAATGAGAGTCTTAGACCATTCACACGCGCTGTGGGTACGAAGCTTCGTGGCCAGATCGGCAGCACGAGCCATCTAGTTTTGCTGGTCTTCAGTTCGAGTCTCGAAACTGAGAACTTTTTAAATATATTTTTCTTTTCTTTTTTTTACATTTGTTTAAGATATTTTTATCCTTTATTCCCACACTTACTACGAACTTTTCCAAATCTTATACTACTAAAATAAAATTTTATGTCAAAATATTTCTATATTCAAGAGAAATTTTAGGAGTCGAGTTCACGCACATGCGCAGAATTCATTCCTATTCAAAACATTGTGCTTTTAGACCAGAATGACACCACGTTAAAACTTTTAGTGGATAATCATAATGAGAGTTTAGACCATTCAGACGCGCTGTGGGTACGAAGCTTCGTGGCCAGATCGGCAGCACGAGCCATCTAGTTTTGCTGGTCTTCAGTTCGAGTCTCGAAACTGAGAACTTTTTCAATATATTTTTCTTTTTTTTTTACATTTTTTTATATATTTTTATCCTTTATTCCCACACTTACTACGAACTTTTCCAAATATTATACTAGTAAAATAAAATTTTATGTCAAAATATTTCTATATTCAAGATAAATGTTAGGAGTCGAGTTCACGCACATGCGCAGAATTCATTCCTATTCAAACATTGTGCTTTTAGACCAGAATGACACCACGTTAAAACTTTTAGTGGATAATCATAATGAGAGTCTTAGACAATTCAGACGCTCTGCGAGTAGGAAGCTTCGTGGCCAGATCGGCAGCACGAGCCATCTAATTTGCTGGTCGACAGTTCGAGTCTCCATTTTGAGAACTTTTTAAATATATTTTTATTTTATTTTTTTACATTTTTTTTAGATATTTTTATCCTTTATTCCCACACTTACTACGAACTTTTCAAAATCTTATACTACTAAAATAAAATTTTGTGTCAAAATATTTCTACATTCAAGAGAAATTTTAGGAGTCGAGTTCACGCACATGCGCAGAATTCATTCCTATTCAAAACATTGTGCTTTTAGACCAGAATGACACCACGTTAAAACTTTTAGTGGATAATCGTAATGAGAGTCTTAGACCATTCAGACTCGCTGCGGGTACGAAGCTTCGTGGCCAGATCGGCAGCACGAGCCATCTAGTTTTGCTGGTATTCAGTTCAAGTCTCGAAACTGAGAACTTTTTAAATATAATTTTCTTTTCTTTTTTTTTTACATTTTTTTTTAGATATTTTTATCCTTTATTCCCACACTTACTACGAACTTTTCCAAATATTATACTAGTAAAATAAAATTTTATGTCAAAATATTTCTATATTCAAGATAAATGTTAGGAGTCGAGTTCACGCACATGCGCAGAATTCATTCCTATTCAAAACATTGTGCTTTTAGACCAGAAAAACACCACGTTAAAACTTTTAGTGGATAATCATAATGAGAGTCTTAGACCATTCAGACGTGTTGCGGGTACGAAGCTCCGTGGCCAGATCGGCAGCACGAGCCATCTAGTTTTGCTGGTCTTCAGTTCGAGTCTCGAAACTGAGAACTTTTTAAATATATTTTTCTTTCCTTTTTTTAACATTTTTTTTAGATATTTTTATCCTTTATTCCCACACTTACTACGAACTTTTAAAAATCTTATACTAGTAAAATAAAATTTTATGTCAAAATATTTCTATATTCAAGAGAAATTTTAGGAGTCGAGTTCATGCACATGCGCAGAATTCATTCCTATTCAAAACATTGTGCTTTTAGACCAGAATGACACCACGTTAAAACTTTTAGTGGATAATCATAATGAGAGTCTTAGACCATTCAGACGCGCTGTGGGTACGAAGCTTCGTTGCCAGATCGGCAGCACGAGCCATCTAGTTTTGCTGGTCTTCAGTTCGAGTCTCGAAACTGAGAACTTTTTAAATATATTTTTCTTTTCTTTTTTTTTTTTCATTTTTTTAAAATATTTTTATCCTTTATTTCCACACTTACTACGAACTTTTCCAAATCTTATACTACTAAAATAAAATTTTATGTCAAAATATTTCTATATTCAAGAGAAATTTTAGGAGTCGAGTTCACGCACATGCGCAGAATTCATTCCTATTGAAAACATTGTGCTTTTAGACCAGAATGACACCACGTTAACACTTTTTGTGGATAATCATAATGAGAGTCTTAGACCATTCAGAAGCACTGCGGGGACGAAGCTTCGTGGGCAGATCGGCAGCACGAGCCATCTAGTTTTGCTGGTCTTCAGTTCGAGTCTCGAAACTGAGAACTTTTTAAATATATTTTTCTTTTCTTTTTTTTACATTTTTTTAGATATTTTTATCCTTGATTCCCACACTTACTACGAACTTTTCCAAATCTTATACTACTAAAATAAAATTTTATGTCAAAATATTTCTATATTCAAGAGAAATTTTAGGAGTCGAGTTCACGCACATGCGCAGAATTCATTCTTATTCAAAACATTGTGCTTTTAGACCAGAATGACACCACGTTAAAACTTTTAGTGGCAAATCATAATGAGAGTATTAGACCATTCAGAATCGCTGCGGGTACGAAGCTTCGTGGCCAGATCGGCAGCACGAGCCATCTAGTTTTGCTGGTCTTCAGTTCGAGTCTCGAAACTGAGAACTTTTTAAATATATTTTTCTTTTCTTTTTTTTACATTTTTTTAGATATTTTTATCCTTGATTCCCACACTTACTACGAACTTTTCCAAATCTTATACTACTAAAATAAAATTTTATGTCAAAATATTTCTATATTCAAGAGAAATTTTAGGAGTCGAGTTCACGCACATGCGCAGAATTCATTCTTATTCAAAACATTGTGCTTTTAGACCAGAATGACACCACGTTAAAACTTTTAGTGGCAAATCATAATGAGAGTATTAGACCATTCAGAATCGCTGCGGGTACGAAGCTTCGTGGCCAGATCGGCAGCACGAGCCATCTAGTTTTGCTGGTCTTCAGTTCGAGTCTCGAAACTGAGAACTTTTTAAATATATTTTTCTTTTCTTTTTTTTACATTTTTTTTAGATATTTTTATCCTTTATTCCCACACTTACTACGAACATTTCCAAATCTTATACTACTAAAATAAAATTTTATGTCAAAATATTTCTATATTCAAGATAAATGTTAGGAGTCGAGTTCACGCACATGCGCAGAATTCATTCCTATTCAAACATTGTGCTTTTAGACCAGAATGACACCACGTTAAAACTTTTAGTGGATAATCATAATGAGAGTCTTAGACAATTCAGACGCTCTGCGAGTAGGAAGCTTCGTGGCCAGATCGGCAGCACGAGCCATCTAATTTGCTGGTCGACAGTTCGAGTCTCCATTTTGAGAACTTTTTAAATATATTTTTATTTTATTTTTTTACATTTTTTTTAGATATTTTTATCCTTTATTCCCACACTTACTACGAACTTTTCAAAATCTTATACTACTAAAATAAAATTTTGTGTCAAAATATTTCTACATTCAAGAGAAATTTTAGGAGTCGAGTTCACGCACATGCGCAGAATTCATTCCTATTCAAAACATTGTGCTTTTAGACCAGAATGACACCACGTTAAAACTTTTAGTGGATAATCGTAATGAGAGTCTTAGACCATTCAGACTCGCTGCGGGTACGAAGCTTCGTGGCCAGATCGGCAGCACGAGCCATCTAGTTTTGCTGGTCTTCAGTTCGAGTCTCGAAACTGAGAACTTTTTCAATATATTTTTCTTTTCTTTTTTTTAAATTTTTTATATATTTTTATCCTTTATTCCCACACTTACTACGAACTTTTCCAAATCTTATACTACTAAAATAAAATTTTATGTCAAAATATTTCTATATTCAAGAGAAATTTTAGGAGTCGAGTTCACGCACATGCGCAGAATTCATTCCTATTCAAAACATTGTGCTTTTAGACCAGAATGACACCACGTTAAAACTTTTAGTGGATAATCATAATGAGAGTGTTAGACCATTCAGACGCGCTGCGGGTACGAAGCTTCGTGGCCAGATCGGCAGCACGAGCCATCTAGTTTTGCTGGTATTCAGTTCAAGTCTCGAAACTGAGAACTTTTTAAATAGAATTTTCTTTTCTTTTTTTTTACATTTTTTTTTAGATATTTTTATCCTTTATTCCCACACTTACTACGAACTTTTAAAAATCTTATACTAGTAAAATAAAATTTTATGTCAAAATATTTCTATATTCAAGAGAAATTTTAGGAGTTGAGTTCACGCACATGCGCAGAATTCATTCCTATTCAAACATTGTGCTTTTAGACCAGAATGACACCACGTTAAAACTTTTAGTGGATAATCATAATGAGAGTCTTAGACCATTCAGACGTGTTGCGGGTACGAAGCTCCGTGGCCAGATCGGCAGCACGAGCCATCTAGTTTTGCTGGTCTTCAGTTCGAGTCTCGAAACTGAGAACTTTTTCAATATATTTTTCTTTTCTTTTTTTTAAATTTTTTATATATTTTTATCCTTTATTCCCACACTTACTACGAACTTTTCCAAATCTTATACTACTAAAATAAAATTTTATGTCAAAATATTTCTATATTCAAGAGAAATTTTAGGAGTCGAGTTCATGCACATGCGCAGAATTCATTCCTATTCAAAACATTGTGCTTTTAGACCAGAATGACACCACGTTAAAACTTTTAGTGGATAATCATAATGAGAGTCTTAGACCATTCAGACGCGCTGTGGGTACGAAGCTCCGTGGCCAGATCGGCAGCACGAGCCATCTAGTTTTGCTGGTCTTCAGTTCGAGTCTCGAAACTGAGAACTTTTTCAATATATTTTTCTTTTCTTTTTTTTAAATTTTTTATATATTTTTATCCTTTATTCCCACACTTACTACGAACTTTTCCAAATCTTATACTACTAAAATAAAATTTTATGTCAAAATATTTCTATATTCAAGAGAAATTTTAGGAGTCGAGTTCATGCACATGCGCAGAATTCATTCCTATTCAAAACATTGTGCTTTTAGACCAGAATGACACCACGTTAAAACTTTTAGTGGATAATCATAATGAGAGTCTTAGACCATTCAGACGCGCTGTGGGTACGAAGCTTCGTTGCCAGATCGGCAGCACGAGCCATCTAGTTTTGCTGGTCTTCAGTTCGAGTCTCGAAACTGAGAACTTTTTAAATATATTTTTCTTTTCTTTTTTTTTTTTTTTACATTTTTTTAAAATATTTTTATCCTTTATTTCCACACTTACTACGAACTTTTCCAAATCTTATACTACTAAAATAAAATTTTATGTCAAAATATTTCTATATTCAAGAGAAATTTTAGGAGTCGAGTTCACGCACATGCGCAGAATTCATTCCTATTGAAAACATTGTGCTTTTAGACCAGAATGACACCACGTTAACACTTTTTGTGGATAATAATAATGAGAGTCTTAGACCATTCAGAAGCACTGCGGGGACGAAGCTTCGTGGGCAGATCGGCAGCACGAGCCATCTAGTTTTGCTGGTCTTCAGTTCGAGTCTCGAAACTGAGAACTTTTTAAATATATTTTTCTTTTCTTTTTTTTACATTTTTTTAGATATTTTTATCCTTGATTCCCACACTTACTACGAACTTTTCCAAATCTTATACTACTAAAATAAAATTTTATGTCAAAATATTTCTATATTCAAGAGAAATTTTAGGAGTCGAGTTCACGCACATGCGCAGAATTCATTCTTATTCAAAACATTGTGCTTTTAGACCAGAATGACACCACGTTAAAACTTTTAGTGGCAAATCATAATGAGAGTATTAGACCATTCAGAATCGCTGCGGGTACGAAGCTTCGTGGCCAGATTGGCAGCACGAGCCATCTAGTTTTGCTGGTCTTCAGTTCGAGTCTCGAAACTGAGAACTTTTTAAATATATTTTTCTTTTCTTTTTTTTACATTTTTTTAGATATTTTTATCCTTGATTCCCACACTTACTACGAACTTTTCCAAATCTTATACTACTAAAATAAAATTTTATGTCAAAATATTTCTATATTCAAGAGAAATTTTAGGAGTCGAGTTCACGCACATGCGCAGAATTCATTCTTATTCAAAACATTGTGCTTTTAGACCAGAATGACACCACGTTAAAACTTTTAGTGGCAAATCATAATGAGAGTATTAGACCATTCAGAATCGCTGCGGGTACGAAGCTTCGTGGCCAGATCGGCAGCACGAGCCATCTAGTTTTGCTGGTCTTCAGTTCGAGTCTCGAAACTGAGAACTTTTTCAATATATTTTTCTTTTCTTTTTTTTACATTTTTTTTAGATATTTTTATCCTTTATTCCCACACTTACTACGAACATTTCCAAATCTTATACTACTAAAATAAAATTTTATGTCAAAATATTTCTATATTCAAGAGAAATTTTAGGAGTCGAGTTCACGCACATCCGCAGAATTCATTCCTATTGAAAACATTGTGCTTTTAGACCAGAATGACACCACGTTAACACTTTTAGTGGATAATAATAATGAGAGTCTTAGACCATTCAGACGCACTGCGGGTACGAAGCTTCGTGGCCAGATCGGCAGCACGAGCCATCTAGTTTTTCTGGTCTTCAGTTCGAGTCTCGAAACTGAGAACTTTTTCAATATATTTTTCTTTTCTTTTTTTTAAGTTTTATTTTAGATATTTTTATCCTTTATTCCCACACTTACTACGAACTTTTCCAAATCTTATACTACTAAAATAAAATTTTATGTCAAAATATTTCTATATTCAAGAGAAATTTTAGAAGTCGAGTTCATGCACATGCGCAGAATTCATTCATATTCAAAACATTGTGCTTTTAGACCAGAATGACACCACGTTAAAACTTTTAGTGGATAATCATAATGAGAGTCTTAGACCATTCAGACGCGCTGCGGGTACGAAGCTTCGTGGCCAGATCGGCAGCACGAGCCATCTAGTTTTGCTGGTCTTCAGTTCGAGTCTCGAAACTGAGAACTTTTTAAATATATTTTTCTTTTCTTTTTTAACATTTTTTTTAGATATTTTTATCCTTTATTCCCACACTTAATACGAACTTTTCCAAATCTTATACTACTAAAATAAAATTTTATGTCAAAATATTTCTATATTCAAGAGAAATTTTAGGAGTCGAGTTCACGCACATGCGCAGAATTCTTTCCTATTCAAAACATTGTGCTTTTAGACCAGAATGACACCACGTTAAAACTTTTAGTGGCAAATCATAATGAGAGTATTAGACCATTCAGAATCGCTGCGGGTACGAAGCTTCGTGGCCAGATCGGCAGCACGAGCCATCTAGTTTTGCTGGTCTTCAGTTCGAGTCTCGAAACTGAGAACTTTTTAAATATATTTTTCTTTTCTTTTTTTTAGATATTTTTATCCTTTATTCCCACACTTACTACGAACTTTTCCAAATCTTATACTACTAAAATAAAATTTTATGTCAAAATATTTCTATATTCAAGAGAAATTTTAGGAGTCGAGTTCATGCACATGCGCAGAATTCATTCCTATTCAAAACATTGTGCTTTTAGACCAGAATGACACCACGTTAAAACTTTTAGTGGATAATCATAATGAGAGTCTTAGACCATTCAGACGCGCTGTGGGTACGAAGCTTCGTTGCCAGATCGGCAGCACGAGCCATCTAGTTTTGCTGGTCTTCAGTTCGAGTCTCGAAACTGAGAACTTTTTAAATATATTTTTCTTTTCTTTTTTTTTTTTACATTTTTTTAAAATATTTTTATCCTTTATTTCCACACTTACTACGAACTTTTCCAAATCTTATACTACTAAAATAAAATTTTATGTCAAAATATTTCTATATTCAAGAGAAATTTTAGGAGTCGAGTTCACGCACATGCGCAGAATTCATTCCTATTGAAAACAGTGTGCTTTTAGACCAGAATGACACCACGTTAACACTTTTTGTGGATAATAATAATGAGAGTCTTAGACCATTCAGAAGCACTGCGGGGACGAAGCTTCGTGGGCAGATCGGCAGCACGAGCCATCTAGTTTTGCTGGTCTTCAGTTCGAGTCTCGAAACTGAGAACTTTTTAAATATATTTTTCTTTTCTTTTTTTTACATTTTTTTAGATATTTTTATCCTTGATTCCCACACTTACTACGAACTTTTCCAAATCTTATACTACTAAAATAAAATTTTATGTCAAAATATTTCTATATTCAAGAGAAATTTTAGGAGTCGAGTTCACGCACATGCGCAGAATTCATTCTTATTCAAAACATTGTGCTTTTAGACCAGAATGACACCACGTTAAAACTTTTAGTGGCAAATCATAATGAGAGTATTAGACCATTCAGAATCGCTGCGGGTACGAAGCTTCGTGGCCAGATCGGCAGCACGAGCCATCTAGTTTTGCTGGTCTTCAGTTCGAGTCTCGAAACTGAGAACTTTTTAAATATATTTTTCTTTTCTTTTTTTTACATTTTTTTAGATATTTTTATCCTTGATTCCCACACTTACTACGAACTTTTCCAAATCTTATACTACTAAAATAAAATTTTATGTCAAAATATTTCTATATTCAAGAGAAATTTTAGGAGTCGAGTTCACGCACATGCGCAGAATTCATTCTTATTCAAAACATTGTGCTTTTAGACCAGAATGACACCACGTTAAAACTTTTAGTGGCAAATCATAATGAGAGTATTAGACCATTCAGAATCGCTGCGGGTACGAAGCTTCGTGGCCAGATCGGCAGCACGAGCCATCTAGTTTTGCTGGTCTTCAGTTCGAGTCTCGAAACTGAGAACTTTTTAAATATATTTTTCTTTTCTTTTTTTTACATTTTTTTTAGATATTTTTATCCTTTATTCCCACACTTACTACGAACATTTCCAAATCTTATACTACTAAAATAAAATTTTATGTCAAAATATTTCTATATTCAAGAGAAATTTTAGGAGTCGAGTTCACGCACATCCGCAGAATTCATTCCTATTGAAAACATTGTGCTTTTAGACCAGAATGACACCACGTTAACACTTTTAGTGGATAATAATAATGAGAGTCTTAGACCATTCAGACGCACTGCGGGTACGAAGCTTCGTGGCCAGATCGGCAGCACGAGCCATCTAGTTTTTCTGGTCTTCAGTTCGAGTCTCGAAACTGAGAACTTTTTCAATATATTTTTCTTTTCTTTTTTTTAAGTTTTATTTTAGATATTTTTATCCTTTATTCCCACACTTACTACGAACTTTTCCAAATCTTATACTACTAAAATAAAATTTTATGTCAAAATATTTCTATATTCAAGAGAAATTTTAGAAGTCGAGTTCATGCACATGCGCAGAATTCATTCATATTCAAAACATTGTGCTTTTAGACCAGAATGACACCACGTTAAAACTTTTAGTGGATAATCATAATGAGAGTCTTAGACCATTCAGACGCGCTGCGGGTACGAAGCTTCGTGGCCAGATCGGCAGCACGAGCCATCTAGTTTTGCTGGTCTTCAGTTCGAGTCTCGAAACTGAGAACTTTTTAAATATATTTTTCTTTTCTTTTTTAACATTTTTTTTAGATATTTTTATCCTTTATTCCCACACTTAATACGAACTTTTCCAAATCTTATACTACTAAAATAAAATTTTATGTCAAAATATTTCTATATTCAAGAGAAATTTTAGGAGTCGAGTTCACGCACATGCGCAGAATTCTTTCCTATTCAAAACATTGTGCTTTTAGACCAGAATGACACCACGTTAAAACTTTTAGTGGCAAATCATAATGAGAGTATTAGACCATTCAGAATCGCTGCGGGTACGAAGCTTCGTGGCCAGATCGGCAGCACGAGCCATCTAGTTTTGCTGGTCTTCAGTTCGAGTCTCGAAACTGAGAACTTTTTAAATATATTTTTCTTTTCTTTTTTTTAGATATTTTTATCCTTTATTCCCACACTTACTACGAACTTTTCCAAATCTTATACTACTAAAATAAAATTTTATGTCAAAATATTTCTATATTCAAGAGAAATTTTAGGAGCCGAGTTCGCGCACATGCGCAGAATTCATTCCTATTCAAAACATTGTTCTTTTAGACCAGAATGACGCCACGTTAAAACTTTTAGTTGATAATCATTATGAGAGTCTTAGACCATTCAGACGCGCTGCGGGCACGAAGTTTCGTGGGCAGATCGGCAGCACGAGCCATCTAGTTTTTCTGGTCTTCAGTTCGAGTCTCGAAACTGAGAACTTTTTCAATATATTTTTCTTTTCTTTTTTTTAAGTTTTATTTTAGATATTTTTATCCTTTATTCCCACACTTACTACGAACTTTTCCAAATCTTATACTACTAAAATAAAATTTTATGTCAAAATATTTCTATATTCAAGAGAAATTTTAGGAGCCGAGTTCACGCACATGCGCAGAATTCATTCCTATTCAAAACATTGTGCTTTTAGACCAGAATGACACCACGTTAAAACTTTTAGTGGCAAATCATAATGAGAGTATTAGACCATTCAGAATCGCTGCGGGTACGAAGCATCGTGGCCAGATCGGCAGCACAAGCCATTTAGTTTTGCTGGTCTTCAGTTCGAGTCTCGAAACTGAGAACTTTTTCAATATATTTTTCTTTTCTTTTTTTAAAGTTTTATTTTAGATATTTTTATCCTTTATTCCCACACTTACTACGAACTTTTCCAAATCTTATACTACTAAAATAAAATTTTATGTCAAAATATTTCTATATTAAAGAGAAATTTTAGGAGTATAGTTCACGCACATCCGCAGAATTCATTCCTATTGAAAACATTGTGCTTTTAGACCAGAATGACACCACGTTAACACTTTTAGTGGATAATAATAAAGAGAGTCTTAGACCATTCAGACGCCCTGCAGGTACGAAGCTTCGTGGCCAGATCGGCAGCACGAGCCATCTAGTTTTTCTGGTCTTCAGTTCGAGTCTCGAAACTGAGAACTTTTTCAATATATTTTTCTTTTCTTTTTTTAAAGTTTTATTTTAGATATTTTTATCCTTTATTCCCACACTTACTACGAACTTTTCCAAATCTTATACTACTAAAATAAAATTTTATGTCAAAATATTTCTATATTCAAGAGAAATTTTAGGGGTCGAGTTCAAGCACATGCGCAGAATTCATTCCTATTCAAAACATTGTGCTTTTAGACCAGATTGACACCACGTTAAAACTTTTAGTGGATAATCATAACGAGAGTCTTAGACCATTCAGACGCGCTGCGGGTTCGAAGCTTCGTGGCCAGATCGGCAGTACGAGCCATCTAGTTTTGCTAGTCTTCAGTACGAGTCTCGAAACTGAGAAATTTTTAAATATATTTTTCTTTTCTTTTTTTGACATTTTTTAAAAATATTTTTATCCTTTATTCCCACACTTACTACGAACTTTTCCAAATCTTATACTACTAAAAAAAATTTTTATGTCAAAATATTTCTATATTCAAGAGAAATTTTAGGAGCCAGAGTTCGCACACATGCGCAGAATTCATTCCTATTCAAAACATTGTGCTTTTAGACCAGAATGACACCACCTTAAACTTTTAGTTGATAATCATAATGAGAGTCTTAGACCATTCAGACGCGCTGCGAGTACGAAGCTTCGTGGCCAGATCGGCAGCACGAGCCATCTAGTTTTGCTGGTCTTCAGTTCGAGTCTCGAAACTGAGAACTTTTTCAATATATTTTTCTTTTCTTTTTTTTAATATTTATTTTAGATATTTTTATCCATTATTCGCACACTTACTATGAACTTTTCCAAATGTTGAACTACTAAAATAAAATGTATTGTCAAAATATTTCTATATTCAAGAGAAATTTTAGGAGTCGAGTTCACGCACATGAGCAGAATTCATTCCTATTCAAAACATTGTGCTTTTAGACCAGAATGACACCACGTTAAAACTTTTAGTTGATAATCATAATGAGAGTCTTAGACCATTCAGACGCGCTGCGGGTACGAAGCTTCGTGGCCAGATCGGCAGCACGAGCCATCTAGTTTTGCTGGTCTTCAGTTCGAGTCTCGAAACTGAGAACTTTTTAAATATATTTTTCTTTTCTTTTTTAACATTTTTTTAGATATTTTTATCCTTTATTCCCACACTTAATACGAACTTTTCCAAATCTTATACTACTAAAATAAAATTTTATGTCAAAATATTTCTATATTCAAGAGAAATTTTAGGAGTCGAGTTCACGCACATGCGCAGAATTCTTTCCTATTCAAAACATTGTGCTTTTAGACCAGAATGACACCACGTTAAAACTTTTAGTGGCAAATCATAATGAGAGTATTAGACCATTCAGAATCGCTGCGGGTACGATGCTTCGTGGCCAGATCGGCAGCACGAGCCATCTAGTTTTGCTGGTCTTCAGTTCGAGTCTCGAAACTGAGAACTTTTTAAATATATTTTTCTTTTCTTTTTTTTAGATATTTTTATCCTTTATTCCCACACTTACTACGAACTTTTCCAAATCTTATACTACTAAAATAAAATTTTATGTCAAAATATTTCTATATTCAAGAGAAATTTTAGGGGTCGAGTTCAAGCACATGCGCAGAATTCATTCCTATTCAAAACATTGTGCTTTTAGACCAGATTGACACCACGTTAAAACTTTTAGTGGATAATCATAACGAGAGTCTTAGACCATTCAGACGCGCTGCGGGTTCGAAGCTTCGTGGCCAGATCGGCAGTACGAGCCATCTAGTTTTGCTAGTCTTCAGTACGAGTCTCGAAACTGAGAAATTTTTAAATATATTTTTCTTTTCTTTTTTTGACATTTTTTAAAAATATTTTTATCCTTTATTCCCACACTTACTACGAACTTTTCCAAATCTTATACTACTAAAAAAAATTTTTATGTCAAAATATTTCTATATTCAAGAGAAATTTTAGGAGCCAGAGTTCGCACACATGCGCAGAATTCATTCCTATTCAAAACATTGTGCTTTTAGACCAGAATGACACCACCTTAAACTTTTAGTTGATAATCATAATGAGAGTCTTAGACCATTCAGACGCGCTGCGAGTACGAAGCTTCGTGGCCAGATCGGCAGCACGAGCCATCTAGTTTTGCTGGTCTTCAGTTCGAGTCTCGAAACTGAGAACTTTTTCAATATATTTTTCTTTTCTTTTTTTTAATATTTATTTTAGATATTTTTATCCATTATTCGCACACTTACTATGAACTTTTCCAAATGTTGAACTACTAAAATAAAATGTATTGTCAAAATATTTCTATATTCAAGAGAAATTTTAGGAGTCGAGTTCACGCACATGCGCAGAATTCTTTCCTATTCAAAACATTGTGCTTTTAGACCAGAATGACACCACGTTAAAACTTTTAGTGGCAAATCATAATGAGAGTATTAGACCATTCAGAATCGCTGCGGGTACGATGCTTCGTGGCCAGATCGGCAGCACGAGCCATCTAGTTTTGCTGGTCTTCAGTTCGAGTCTCGAAACTGAGAACTTTTTAAATATATTTTTCTTTTCTTTTTTTTAGATATTTTTATCCTTTATTCCCACACTTACTACGAACTTTTCCAAATCTTATACTACTAAAATAAAATTTTATGTCAAAATATTTCTATATTCAAGAGAAATTTTAGGGGTCGAGTTCAAGCACATGCGCAGAATTCATTCCTATTCAAAACATTGTGCTTTTAGACCAGATTGACACCACGTTAAAACTTTTAGTGGATAATCATAACGAGAGTCTTAGACCATTCAGACGCGCTGCGGGTTCGAAGCTTCGTGGCCAGATCGGCAGTACGAGCCATCTAGTTTTGCTAGTCTTCAGTACGAGTCTCGAAACTGAGAAATTTTTAAATATATTTTTCTTTTCTTTTTTTGACATTTTTTAAAAATATTTTTATCCTTTATTCCCACACTTACTACGAACTTTTCCAAATCTTATACTACTAAAAAAAATTTTTATGTCAAAATATTTCTATATTCAAGAGAAATTTTAGGAGCCAGAGTTCGCACACATGCGCAGAATTCATTCCTATTCAAAACATTGTGCTTTTAGACCAGAATGACACCACCTTAAACTTTTAGTTGATAATCATAATGAGAGTCTTAGACCATTCAGACGCGCTGCGAGTACGAAGCTTCGTGGCCAGATCGGCAGCACGAGCCATCTAGTTTTGCTGGTCTTCAGTTCGAGTCTCGAAACTGAGAACTTTTTCAATATATTTTTCTTTTCTTTTTTTTAATATTTATTTTAGATATTTTTATCCATTATTCGCACACTTACTATGAACTTTTCCAAATGTTGAACTACTAAAATAAAATGTATTGTCAAAATATTTCTATATTCAAGAGAAATTTTAGGAGTCGAGTTCACGCACATGAGCAGAATTCATTCCTATTCAAAACATTGTGCTTTTAGACCAGAATGACACCACGTTAAAACTTTTAGTTGATAATCATAATGAGAGTCTTAGACCATTCAGACGCGCTGCGGGTACGAAGCTTCGTGGCCAGATCGGCAGCACGAGCCATCTAGTTTTGCTGGTCTTCAGTTCGAGTCTCGAAACTGAGAACTTTTTAAATATATTTTTCTTTTCTTTTTTAACATTTTTTTAGATATTTTTATCCTTTATTCCCACACTTAATACGAACTTTTCCAAATCTTATACTACTAAAATAAAATTTTATGTCAAAATATTTCTATATTCAAGAGAAATTTTAGGAGTCGAGTTCACGCACATGCGCAGAATTCTTTCCTATTCAAAACATTGTGCTTTTAGACCAGAATGACACCACGTTAAAACTTTTAGTGGCAAATCATAATGAGAGTATTAGACCATTCAGAATCGCTGCGGGTACGATGCTTCGTGGCCAGATCGGCAGCACGAGCCATCTAGTTTTGCTGGTCTTCAGTTCGAGTCTCGAAACTGAGAACTTTTTAAATATATTTTTCTTTTCTTTTTTTTAGATATTTTTATCCTTTATTCCCACACTTACTACGAACTTTTCCAAATCTTATACTACTAAAATAAAATTTTATGTCAAAATATTTCTATATTCAAGAGAAATTTTAGGAGCCGAGTTCGCTCACATGCGCAGAATTCATTCCTATTCAAAACATTGTTCTTTTAGACCAGAATGACGCCACGTTAAAACTTTTAGTTGATAATCATTATGAGAGTCTTAGACCATTCAGACGCGCTGCGGGTACGAAGTTTCGTGGGCAGATCGGCAGCACGAGCCATCTAGTTTTTCTGGTCTTCAGTTCGAGTCTCGAAACTGAGAACTTTTTCAATATATTTTTCTTTTCTTTTTTTTAAGTTTTATTTTAGATATTTTTATCCTTTATTCCCACACTTACTACGAACTTTTCCAAATTTTATACTACTAAAATAAAATTTTAGGTCAAAATATTTCTATATTCAAGAGAAATTTTAGGAGCCGAGTTCACGCACATGCGCAGAATTCATTCCTATTCAAAACATTGTGCTTTTAGACCAGAATGACACCACGTTAAAACTTTTAGTGGCAAATCATAATGAGAGTATTAGATCATTCAGAATCGCTGCGGGTACGAAGCATCGTGGCCAGATCGGCAGCACAAGCCATTTAGTTTTGCTGGTCTTCAGTTCGAGTCTCGAAACTGAGAACTTTTTCAATATATTTTTCTTTTCTTTTTTTAAAGTTTTATTTTAGATATTTTTATCCTTTATTCCCACACTTACTACGAACTTTTCCAAATCTTATACTACTAAAATAAAATTTTATGTCAAAATATTTCTATATTAAAGAGAAATTTTAGGAGTATAGTTCACGCACATCCGCAGAATTCATTCCTATTGAAAACATTGTGCATTTAGACCAGAATGACACCACGTTAACACTTTTAGTGGATAATAATAAAGAGAGTCTTAGACCATTCAGACGCCCTGCAGGTACGAAGCTTCGTGGCCAGATCGGCAGCACGAGCCATCTAGTTTTTCTGGTCTTCAGTTCGAGTCTCGAAACTGAGAACTTTTTCAATATATTTTTCTTTTCTTTTTTTTAAGTTTTATTTTAGATATTTTTATCCTTTATTCCCACACTTACTACGAACTTTTCCAAATCTTATACTACTAAAATAAAATTTTATGTCAAAATATTTCTATATTCAAGAGAAATTTTAGGAGTCGAGTTCACGCACATGCGCAGAATTCATTCCTATTCAAAACATTGTGCTTTTAGACCAGAATGACACCACGTTAACACTTTTAGAGGATAATCATAATGAGAGTTTTAGACCATTCAGACGCACTGCGGGTGCGAAGCTTCGTGGCCAGATCGGCAGCACGAGCCATCTAGTTTTTCTGGTCTTCAGTTCGAGTCTCGAAACTGAGAACTTTTTCAATATATTTTTCTTTTCTTTTTTTAAAGTTTTATTTTAGATATTTTTATCCTTTATTCCCACACTTACTACGAACTTTTCCAAATCTTATACTACTAAAATAAAATTTTATGTAAAAATATTTCTATATTCAAGAGAAATTTTAGGAGTCGAGTTCACGCACATGAGCAGAATTCATTCCTATTCAAAACATTGTGCTTTTAGACCAGAATGACACCACGTTAAAACTTTTAGTTGATAATCATAATGAGAGTCTTAGACCATTCAGACGCGCTGCGGGTACGAAGCTTCGTGGGCAGATCGGAAGCACGAGCCATTTAGTTTTGCTGGTCTTCAGTTCGAGTCTTGAAACTGAGAACTTTTTAAATATATTTTTCTTTTCTTTTTTTTACATTTTTTTTTAGATATTTTTATCCTTTATTCCCACACTTACTACGAACTTTTCTAAATGTTATACTACTAAAATAAAATTTTATGTCAAAATATTTCTATATTCAAGAGAAATTTTAGGAGTCGAGTTCACGCACATGAGCAGAATTCATTCCTATTCAAAACATTGTGCTTTTAGACCAGAATGACACCACGTTAAAACTTTTAGTTGATAATCATAATGAGAGTCTTAGACCATTCAGACGCACTGCGGGTACGAAGCTTCGTGGCCGGATCGGCAGCACGAGTCATCTAGTTTTTCTGGTCTTCAGTTCGAGTCTCGAACCTGAGAACTTTTTCAATATATTTTTCTTTTCTTTTTTTTAAGTTTTATTTTAGATATTTTTATCCTTTATCCCCCCACTTACAACGAACATTTCCAAATCTTATACTACTAAAATAAAATTTTATGTCAAAATATTTCTATATTCAAGAGAAATTTTAGGAGCCGAGTTCACGCACATGCGCAGAATTCATTCCTATTCAAAACATTGTGCTTTTAGACCAGAATGACACCACGTTAAAACTTTTAGTGGATAATCATAATGAGAGTCTTAGACCATTCAGACGCGCTGCGGGTACGAAGCTTCGTGGCCATATCGGCAGCACGAGACATCTAGTTTTCTAGTCTTCAGTTCGAGTCTCGAAACTGAGAACTTTTTAAATATATTTTTCTTTTCTTTTTTTTTTACATTTTTTAAAAATATTTTTATCCTTTATTCCCACACTTACTACGAACTTTTCCAAATCTTATACTACTAAAATAAAATTTTATGTCAAAATATTTCTATATTCAAGAGAAATTTTAGGGGTCGAGTTCAAGCACATGCGCAGAATTCATTCCTATTCAAAACATTGTGCTTTTAGACCAGATTGACACCACGTTAAAACTTTTAGTGGATAATCATAACGAGAGTCTTAGACCATTCAGACGCGCTGCGGGTTCGAAGCTTCGTGGCCAGATCGGCAGTACGAGCCATCTAGTTTTGCTAGTCTTCAGTACGAGTCTCGAAACTGAGAAATTTTTAAATATATTTTTCTTTTCTTTTTTTGACATTTTTTAAAAATATTTTTATCCTTTATTCCCACACTTACTACGAACTTTTCCAAATCTTATACTACTAAAATAAAATGTATTGTCAAAATATTTCTATATTCAAGAGAAATTTTAGGAGTCGAGTTCACGCACATGAGCAGAATTCATTCCTATTCAAAACATTGTGCTTTTAGACCAGAATGACACCACGTTTACACTTTTAGTGGATAATAATAAAGAGAGTCTTAGACCATTCAGACGCCCTGCAGGTACGAAGCTTCGTGGCCAGATCGGCAGCACGAGCCATCTAGTTTTTCTGGTCTTCAGTTCGAGTCTCGAAACTGAGAACTTTTTCAATATATTTTTCTTTTCTTTTTTTTAAGTTTTATTTTAGATATTTTTATCCTTTATTCCCACACTTACTACGAACTTTTCCAAATCTTATACTACTAAAATAAAATTTTATGTCAAAATATTTCTATATTCAAGAGAAATTTTAGGAGTCGAGTTCACGCACATGCGCAGAATTCATTCCTATTCAAAACATTGTGCTTTTAGACCAGAATGACACCACGTTAAAACTTTTAGAGGATAATCATAATGAGAGTTTTAGACCATTCAGACGCACTGCGGGTACGAAGCTTCGTGGCCGGATCGGCAGCACGAGCCATCTAGTTTTTCTGGTCTTCAGTTCGAGTCTCGAAACTGAGAACTTTTTCAATATATTTTTCTTTTCTTTTTTTTAAGTTTTATTTTAGATATTTTTATCCTTTATCCCCCCACTTACAACTGACATTTCCAAATCTTATACTACTAAAATAAAATTTTATGTCAAAATATTTCTATATTCAAGAGAAATTTTAGGAGCCGAGTTCACGCACATGCGCAGAGTTCATTCCTATACAAAACATTGTGCTTTTAGACCAGAATGACACCACGTTAAAACTTTTAGTGGATAATCATAATGAGAGTCTTAGACCATTCAGACGCGCTGCGGGTACGAAGCTTCGTGGCCATATCGGCAGCACGAGACATCTAGTTTTGCTAGTCTTCAGTTCGAGTCTCGAAACTGAGAACTTTTTAAATATATTTTTCTTTTCTTTTTTTTACATTTTTTAAAAATATTTTTATCCTTTATTCCCACACTTACTACGAACTTTTCCAAATCTTATACTACTAAAATAAAATTTTATGTCAAAATATTTCTATATTCAAGAGAAATTTTAGGGGTCGAGTTCACGCACATGCGCAGAATTCATTCCTATTCAAAACATTGCGCTTTTAGACCAGATTGACACCACGTTAAAACTTTTAGTGGATAATCATAACGAGAGTCTTAGACCATTCAGACGCGCTGCGGGTTCGAAGCTTCGTGGCCAGATCGGCAGTACGAGCCATCTAGTTTTGCTAGTCTTCAGTACGAGTCTCGAAACTGAGAAATTTTTAAATATATTTTTCTTTTCTTTTTTTGACATTTTTTAAAAATATTTTTATCCTTTATTCCCACACTTACTACGAACTTTTCCAAATCTTATACTACTAAAATAAATTTTTATGTCAAAATATTTCTATATTGAAGAGAAATTTTAGGAGCCAGAGTGCGCACACATGCGCAGAATTCATTCCTATTCAAAACATTGTGCTTTTAGACCAGAATGACACCACCTTAAACTTTTAGTTGATAATCATAATGAGAGTCTTAGACCATTCAGACGCGCTGCGAGTACGAAGCTTCGTGGCCAGATCGGCAGCACGAGCCATCTAGTTTTGTTGGTCTTCAGTTCGAGTCTCGAAACTGAGAACTTTTTAAATATATTTTTCTTTTCTTTTTTTTTTTTTTTACATTTTTTTTTAAATATTTTTATCCTTTATTTCCACACTTACTACGAACTTTTCCAAATCTTATACTACTAAAATAAAATTTTATGTCAAAATATTTCTATATTCAAGAGAAATTTTAGGAGCCGAGTTCGCGCACATGCGCAAAATTCATTCCTATTCAAAACATTGTGGTTTTAGACCAGATTGAAAAAATGTTGTCTTTTAGTGGAAAATCATAATGGGAATTTTAGACCATTCAGACGCTGTGCGTTTAAGAAGCTTCGTGGCTAGATCGGCAGCACGAGCCATCCAGTTTTGCTGATCTTCAGTTCGAGTCTCGAAACTGAGAACTTTTTCAATATATTTTTCTTTTCTTTTTTTTAATATTTATTTTAGATATTTTTATCCATTATTCGCACACTTACTATGAACTTTTCCAAATGTTGAACTACTAAAATAAAATGTATTGTCAAAATATTTCTATATTCAAGAGAAATTTTAGGAGTCGAGTTCACGCACATGAGCAGAATTCATTCCTATTCAAAACATTGTGCTTTTAGACCAGAATGACACCACGTTAAAACTTTTAGTTGATAATCATAATGAGAGTCTTAGACCATTCAGACGCGCTGCGGGTACGAAGCTTCGTGGGCAGATCGGCAGCACGAGCCATTTAGTTTTGCTGGTCTTCAGTTCGAGTCTTGAAACTGAGAACTTTTTAAATATATTTTTCTTTTCTTTTTTTTACATTTTTTTTAGATATTTTTATCCTTTATTCCCACACTTACTACGAACTTTTCTAAATCTTATACTACTAAAATAAAATTTTATGTCAAAATATTTCTATATTCAAGAGAAATTTTAGGAGCCGAGTTCACGCACATGCGCAGAATTCATTCCTATTCAAAACATTGTGCTTTTAGACCAGAATGACACCACGTTAAAACTTTTAGTGGATAATCATAATGAGAGTCTTAGACCATTCAGACGCGCTGCGGGTACGAAGCTTCGTGGCCATATCGGCAGCACGAGACATCTAGTTTTGCTAGTCTTCAGTTCGAGTCTCGAAACTGAGAACTTTTTAAATATATTTTTCTTTTCTTTTTTTTACATTTTTTAAAAATATTTTTATCCTTTATTTCCACACTTACTACGAACTTTTCCAAATCTTATACTACTAAAATAAAATTTTATGTCAAAATATTTCTATATTCAAGAGAAATTTTAGGGGTCGAGTTCACGCACATGAGCAGAATTCATTCCTATTCAAAACATTGTGCTTTTAGACCAGAATGACACAACGTTAAAACTTTTAGTTGATAATCATAATGAGAGTCTTAGACCATTCAGACGCACTGCGGGTACGAAGCTTCGTGGCCGGATCGGCAGCACGAGCCATCTAGTTTTTCTGGTCTTCAGTTCGAGTCTCGAAACTGAGAACTTTTTCAATATATTTTTCTTTTCTTTTTTTTAAGTTTTATTTTAGATATTTTTATCCTTTATCCCCCCACTTACAACTGACATTTCCAAATCTTATACTACTAAAATAAAATTTTATGTCAAAATATTTCTATATTCAAGAGAAATTTTAGGAGCCGAGTCCACGCACATGCGCAGAATTCATTCCTATTCAAAACATTGTGCTTTTAGACCAGAATGACACCACGTTAAAACTTTTAGTGGATAATCATAATGAGAGTCTTAGACCATTCAGACGCGCTGCGGGTACGAAGCTTCGTGGCCATATCGGCAGCGCGAGACATCTAGTTTTGCTAGTCTTCAGTTCGAGTCTCGAAACTGAGAACTTTTTAAATATATTTTTCTTTTCTTTTTTTTACATTTTTTAAAAATATTTTTATCCTTTATTCCCACACTTACTACGAACTTTTCCAAATCTTATACTACTAAAATAAAATTTTATGTCAAAATATTTCTATATTCAAGAGAAATTTTAGGGGTCGAGTTCACGCACATGCGCAGAATTCATTCCTATTCAAAACATTGTGCTTTTAGACCAGATTGACACCACGTTAAAACTTTTAGTGGATAATCATAACGAGAGTCTTAGACCATTCAGACGCGCTGCGGGTTCGAAGCGTCGTGGCCAGATCGGCAGTACGAGCCATCTAGTTTTGCTAGTCTTCAGTACGAGTCTCGAAACTAAGAAATTTTTAAATATATTTTTCTTTTCTTTTTTTGACATTTTTTAAAAATATTTTTATCCTTTATTCCCACACTTACTACGAACTTTTCCAAATCTTATACTACTAAAATAAATTTTTATGTCAAAATATTTCTATATTCAAGAGAAATTTTAGGAGCCAGAGTTCGCACACATGCGCAGAATTCATTCCTATTCAAAACATTGTGCTTTTAGACCAAAATGACACCACCTTAAACTTTTAGTTGATAATCATAATGAGAGTCTTAGACCATTCAGACGCGCTGCGAGTACGAAGCTTCGTGGCCAGATCGGCAGCACGAGCCATCTAGTTTTGCTGGTCTTCAGTTCGAGTCTCGAAACTGAGAACTTTTTAAATATATTTTTCTTTTCTTTTTTTTTTTTTTTACATTTTTTTTAAATATTTTTATCCTTTATTTCCACACTTACTACGAACTTTTCCAAATCTTATACTACTAAAATAAAATTTTATGTCAAAATATTTCTATATTCAAGAGAAATTTTAGGAGCCGAGTTCGCGCACATCCGCAGAATTCATTCCTATTCAAAACATTGTGGTTTTAGACCAGATTGAAAAAATGTTGTCTTTTAGTGGAAAATCATAATGGGAATTTTAGACCATTCAGACGCTGTGCGTTTAAGAAGCTTCGTGGCTAGATCGGCAGCACGAGCCATCCAGTTTTGCTGATCTTCAGTTCGAGTCTCGAAACTGAGAACTTTTTCAATATATTTTTCTTTTCTTTTTTTTAATATTTATTTTAGATATTTTTATCCATTATTCGCACACTTACTATGAACTTTTCCAAATGTTGAACTACTAAAATAAAATGTATTGTCAAAATATTTCTATATTCAAGAGAAATTTTAGGAGTCGAGTTCACGCACATGAGCAGAATTCATTCCTATTCAAAACATTGTGCTTTTAGACCAGAATGACACCACGTTAAAACTTTTAGTTGATAATCATAATGAGAGTCTTAGACCATTCAGACGCGCTGCGGGTACGAAGCTTCGTGGGCAGATCGGCAGCACGAGCCATTTTGTTTTGCTGGTCTTCAGTTCGAGTCTTGAAACTGAGAACTTTTTAAATATATTTTTCTTTTCTTTTTTTTACATTTTTTTTAGATATTTTTATCCTTTATTCCCACACTTACTACGAACTTTTCTAAATCTTATACTACTAAAATAAAATTTTATGTCCAAATATTTCTATATTCAAGAGAAATTTTAAGAGTCGAGTTCACGCACATGCGAAGAATTCATTCCTATTCAAAACATTGTGCATTTAGACCAGATTGACACCATGTTAAAAGTTTTAGTGGATAATCATAACGAGAGTCTTAGACCATTCAGACGCGCTGCGAGTACGAAGCTTCGTGGCCAGATCTGCAGCACGAGCCATCTAGTTTTGCTGGTCTTCAGTTCGAGTCTCGAAACTGAGAACTTTTTAAATATATTTTTCTTTTCTTTTTTTTCTTTTATTTTTTTTTTTACATTTTTTTTAAATATTTTTATCCTTTATTTCCACACTTACTACGAACTTTTCCAAATCTTATACTACTAAAATAAAATGTATTGTCAAAATATTTCTATATTCAAGAGAAATTTTAGGAGTCGAGTTCGCGCACATGCGCAGAATTCATTCCTATTCAAAACATTGTGCTTTTAGACCAGAATGACACCACGTTAACACTTTTAGAGGATAATCATAATGAGAGTTTTAGACCATTCAGACGCACTGCGGGTGCGAAGCTTCGTGGCCAGATCGGCAGCACGAGCCATCTAGTTTTTCTGGTCTTCAGTTCGAGTCTCGAAACTGAGAACTTTTTCAATATATTTTTCTTTTCTTTTTTTAAAGTTTTATTTTAGATATTTTTATCCTTTATTCCCACACTTACTACGAACTTTTCCAAATCTTATACTACTAAAATAAAATTTTATGTCAAAATATTTCTATATTCAAGAGAAATTTTAGGAGTCGAGTTCACGCACATGAGCAGAATTCATTCCTATTCAAAACATTGTGCTTTTAGACCAGAATGACACCACGTTAAAACTTTTAGTTGATAATCATAATGAGAGTCTTAGACCATTCAGACGCACTGCGGGTACGAAGCTTCGTGGCCGGATCGGCAGCACGAGCCATCTAGTTTTTCTGGTCTTCAGTTCGAGTCTCGAAACTGAGAACTTTTTCAATATATTTTTCTTTTCTTTTTTTTAAGTTTTATTTTAGATATTTTTATCCTTTATCCCCCCACTTACAACGAACATTTCCAAATCTTATACTACTAAAATAAAATTTTATGTCAAAATATTTCTATATTCAAGAGAAATTTTAGGAGCCGAGTTCACGCACATGCGCAGAATTCATTCCTATTCAAAACATTGTGCTTTTAGACCAGAATGACACCACGTTAAAACTTTTAGTGGATAATCATAATGAGAGTCTTAGACCATTCAGACGCGCTGCGGGTACGAAGCTTCGTGGCCATATCAGCAGCACGAGACATCTAGTTTTGCTAGTCTTCAGTTCGAGTCTCGAAACTGAGAACTTTTTAAATATATTTTTCTTTTCTTTTTTTTACATTTTTTAAAAATATTTTTATCCTTTATTCCCACACTTACTACGAACTTTTCCAAATCTTATACTACTAAAATAAAATTTTATGTCAAAATATTTCTTATTCAAGAGAAATTTTAGGGGTCGAGTTCACGCACATGCGCAGAATTCATTCCTATTCAAAACATTGTGCTTTTAGACCAGATTGACACCACGTTAAAACTTTTAGTGGATAATCATAACGAGAGTCTTAGACCATTCAGACGCGCTGCGGGTTCGAAGCTTCGTGGCCAGATCGGCAGTACGAGCCATCTAGTTTTGCTAGTCTTCAGTACGAGTCTCGAAGCTGAGAAATTTTTAAATATATTTTTCTTTTCTTTTTTTTACATTTTTTAAAAATATTTTTATCCTTTATTTCCACACTTACTACGAACTTTTCCAAATCTTATACTACTAAAATAAATTTTTATGTCAAAATATTTCTATATTCAAGAGAAATTTTAGGAGCCAGAGTTCGCACACATGCGCAGAATTCATTCCTATTCAAAACATTGTGCTTTTAGACCAGAATGACACCACGTTAAAACTTTTAGTTGATAATCATAATGAGAGTCTTAGACCATTCAGACGCGCTGCGAGTACAAAGCTTCGTGGCCAGATCGGCAGCACGAGCCATCTAGTTTTGCTGGTCTTCAGTTCGAGTCTCGAAACTGAGAACTTTTTAAATATATTTTTCTTTTCTTTTTTTTTTTTTTTACATTTTTTTAAAATATTTTTATCCTTTATTTCCACACTTACTACGAACTTTTCCAAATCTTATACTACTAAAATAAAATTTTATGTCAAAATATTTCTATATTCAAGAGATATTTTAGGAGCCGAGTTCGCGCACATGCGCAGAATTCATTCCTATTCAAAACATTGTGGTTTTAGACCAGATTGAAAAAATGTTGTCTTTTAGTGGAAAATAATAATGGGAATTTTAGACCATTCAGACGCTGTGCGTTTAAGAAGCTTCGTGGCTAGATCGGCAGCACGAGCCATCCAGTTTTGCTGATCTTCAGTTCGAGTCTCGAAACTGAGAACTTTTTCAATATATTTTTCTTTTCTTTTTTTAATATTTATTTTAGATATTTTTATCCATTATTCGCACACTTACTATGAACTTTTCCAAATTTTGAACTACTAAAATAAAATGTATTGTCAAAATATTTCTATATTCAAGAGAAATTTTAGGAGTCGAGTTCACGCACATGAGCAGAATTCATTCCTATTCAAAACATTGTGCTTTTAGACCAGAATGACACCACGTTAAAACTTTTAGTTGATAATCATAATGAGAGTCTTAGACAATTCAGACGCTCTGCGAGTAGGAAGCTTCGTGGCCAGATCTGCAGCACGAGCCATCTAGTTTTGCTGGTCTTCAGTTCGAGTCTCGAAACTGAGAACTTTTTAAATATATTTTTCTTTTCTTTTTTTTCTTTTATTTTTTTTTTTACATTTTTTTTAAATATTTTTATCCTTTATTTCCACACTTACTACGAACTTTTCCAAATCTTATACTACTAAAATAAAATGTATTGTCAAAATATTTCTATATTCAAGAGAAATTTTAGGAGTCGAGTTCGCGCACATGCGCAGAATTCATTCCTATTCAAAACATTGTGCTTTTAGACCAGAATGACACCACGTTAACACTTTTAGAGGATAATCATAATGAGAGTTTTAGACCATTCAGACGCACTGCGGGTGCGAAGCTTCGTGGCCAGATCGGCAGCACGAGCCATCTAGTTTTTCTGGTCTTCAGTTCGAGTCTCGAAACTGAGAACTTTTTCAATATATTTTTCTTTTCTTTTTTTAAAGTTTTATTTTAGATATTTTTATCCTTTATTCCCACACTTACTACGAACTTTTCCAAATCTTATACTACTAAAATAAAATTTTATGTCAAAATATTTCTATATTCAAGAGAAATTTTAGGAGTCGAGTTCACGCACATGAGCAGAATTCATTCCTATTCAAAACATTGTGCTTTTAGACCAGAATGACACCACGTTAAAACTTTTAGTTGATAATCATAATGAGAGTCTTAGACCATTCAGACGCACTGCGGGTACGAAGCTTCGTGGCCGGATCGGCAGCACGAGCCATCTAGTTTTTCTGGTCTTCAGTTCGAGTCTCGAAACTGAGAACTTTTTCAATATATTTTTCTTTTCTTTTTTTTAAGTTTTATTTTAGATATTTTTATCCTTTATCCCCCCACTTACAACGAACATTTCCAAATCTTATACTACTAAAATAAAATTTTATGTCAAAATATTTCTATATTCAAGAGAAATTTTAGGAGCCGAGTTCACGCACATGCGCAGAATTCATTCCTATTCAAAACATTGTGCTTTTAGACCAGAATGACACCACGTTAAAACTTTTAGTGGATAATCATAATGAGAGTCTTAGACCATTCAGACGCGCTGCGGGTACGAAGCTTCGTGGCCATATCAGCAGCACGAGACATCTAGTTTTGCTAGTCTTCAGTTCGAGTCTCGAAACTGAGAACTTTTTAAATATATTTTTCTTTTCTTTTTTTTACATTTTTTAAAAATATTTTTATCCTTTATTCCCACACTTACTACGAACTTTTCCAAATCTTATACTACTAAAATAAAATTTTATGTCAAAATATTTCTTATTCAAGAGAAATTTTAGGGGTCGAGTTCACGCACATGCGCAGAATTCATTCCTATTCAAAACATTGTGCTTTTAGACCAGATTGACACCACGTTAAAACTTTTAGTGGATAATCATAACGAGAGTCTTAGACCATTCAGACGCGCTGCGGGTTCGAAGCTTCGTGGCCAGATCGGCAGTACGAGCCATCTAGTTTTGCTAGTCTTCAGTACGAGTCTCGAAGCTGAGAAATTTTTAAATATATTTTTCTTTTCTTTTTTTTACATTTTTTAAAAATATTTTTATCCTTTATTTCCACACTTACTACGAACTTTTCCAAATCTTATACTACTAAAATAAATTTTTATGTCAAAATATTTCTATATTCAAGAGAAATTTTAGGAGCCAGAGTTCGCACACATGCGCAGAATTCATTCCTATTCAAAACATTGTGCTTTTAGACCAGAATGACACCACGTTAAAACTTTTAGTTGATAATCATAATGAGAGTCTTAGACCATTCAGACGCGCTGCGAGTACAAAGCTTCGTGGCCAGATCGGCAGCACGAGCCATCTAGTTTTGCTGGTCTTCAGTTCGAGTCTCGAAACTGAGAACTTTTTAAATATATTTTTCTTTTCTTTTTTTTTTTTTTTACATTTTTTTAAAATATTTTTATCCTTTATTTCCACACTTACTACGAACTTTTCCAAATCTTATACTACTAAAATAAAATTTTATGTCAAAATATTTCTATATTCAAGAGATATTTTAGGAGCCGAGTTCGCGCACATGCGCAGAATTCATTCCTATTCAAAACATTGTGGTTTTAGACCAGATTGAAAAAATGTTGTCTTTTAGTGGAAAATAATAATGGGAATTTTAGACCATTCAGACGCTGTGCGTTTAAGAAGCTTCGTGGCTAGATCGGCAGCACGAGCCATCCAGTTTTGCTGATCTTCAGTTCGAGTCTCGAAACTGAGAACTTTTTCAATATATTTTTCTTTTCTTTTTTTAATATTTATTTTAGATATTTTTATCCATTATTCGCACACTTACTATGAACTTTTCCAAATTTTGAACTACTAAAATAAAATGTATTGTCAAAATATTTCTATATTCAAGAGAAATTTTAGGAGTCGAGTTCACGCACATGAGCAGAATTCATTCCTATTCAAAACATTGTGCTTTTAGACCAGAATGACACCACGTTAAAACTTTTAGTTGATAATCATAATGAGAGTCTTAGACCATTCAGACGCGCTGCGGGTACGAAGCTTCGTGGGCAGATCGGCAGCACGAGCCATTTAGTTTTGCTGGTCTTCAGTTCGAGTCTTGAAACTGAGAACTTTTTAAATATATTTTTCTTTTCTTTTTTTTACATTTTTTTTAGATATTTTTATCCTTTATTCCCACACTTACTACGAACTTTTCTAAATCTTATACTACTAAAATAAAATTTTATGTCAAAATATTTCTATATTCAAGAGAAATTTTAGGAGTCGAGTTCACGCACATGCGCAGAATTCATTCCTATTCAAAACATTGTGCTTTTAGACCAGATTGACACCACGTTAAAACCTTTAGTGGATAATCATAACGAGAGTCTTAGACCATTCAGACGCGCTGCGGGTACGAAGCTTCGTGGCCAGATCGGCAGTACGAGCCATCTAGTTTTGCTAATCTTCAGTACGAGTCTCGAAACTGGGAAATTTTTAAATATATTTTTCTTTTCTTTTTTTTACATTTTTTAAAAATATTTTTATCCTTTATTCCCACACTTACTACGAACTTTTCCAAATCTTATACTACTAAAATAAAATTTTATGTCAAAATATTTCTATATTCAAGAGAAATTTTAGGAGCCAGAGTTCGCACACATGCGCAGAATTCATTCCTATTCAAAACATTGTGCTTTTAGACCAGAATGACACCACGTTAAAACTTTTAGTTGATAATCGTAATGAGAGTCTTAGACCATTCAGACGTGCTGCGGGTACGAAGCTTCGTGGCCAGATCGGCAGCACGAGCCATCTAGTTTTGCTGGTCTTCAGTTCGAGTCTCGAAACTGAGAACTTTTTAAATATATTTTTCTTTTCTTTTTTTTTACATTTTTTTTAAATATTTTTATCCTTTATTTCCACACTTACTACGAACTTTTCCAAATCTTATACTACTAAAATAAAATTTTATGTCAAAATATTTCTTATTCAAGAGAAATTTTAGGGGTCGAGTTCACGCACATGCGCAGAATTCATTCCTATTCAAAACATTGTGCTTTTAGACCAGATTGACACCACGTTAAAACTTTTAGTGGATAATCATAACGAGAGTCTTAGACCATTCAGACGCGCTGCGGGTTCGAAGCTTCGTGGCCAGATCGGCAGTACGAGCCATCTAGTTTTGCTAGTCTTCAGTACGAGTCTCGAAGCTGAGAAATTTTTAAATATATTTTTCTTTTCTTTTTTTTACATTTTTTAAAAATATTTTTATCCTTTATTTCCACACTTACTACGAACTTTTCCAAATCTTATACTACTAAAATAAATTTTTATGTCAAAATATTTCTATATTCAAGAGAAATTTTAGGAGCCAGAGTTCGCACACATGCGCAGAATTCATTCCTATTCAAAACATTGTGCTTTTAGACCAGAATGACACCACGTTAAAACTTTTAGTTGATAATCATAATGAGAGTCTTAGACCATTCAGACGCGCTGCGAGTACAAAGCTTCGTGGCCAGATCGGCAGCACGAGCCATCTAGTTTTGCTGGTCTTCAGTTCGAGTCTCGAAACTGAGAACTTTTTAAATATATTTTTCTTTTCTTTTTTTTTTTTTTTACATTTTTTTAAAATATTTTTATCCTTTATTTCCACACTTACTACGAACTTTTCCAAATCTTATACTACTAAAATAAAATTTTATGTCAAAATATTTCTATATTCAAGAGATATTTTAGGAGCCGAGTTCGCGCACATGCGCAGAATTCATTCCTATTCAAAACATTGTGGTTTTAGACCAGATTGAAAAAATGTTGTCTTTTAGTGGAAAATAATAATGGGAATTTTAGACCATTCAGACGCTGTGCGTTTAATAAGCTTCGTGGCTAGATCGGCAGCACGAGCCATCCAGTTTTGCTGATCTTCAGTTCGAGTCTCGAAACTGAGAACTTTTTCAATATATTTTTCTTTTCTTTTTTTAATATTTATTTTAGATATTTTTATCCATTATTCGCACACTTACTATGAACTTTTCCAAATGTTGAACTACTAAAATAAAATGTATTGTCAAAATATTTCTATATTCAAGAGAAATTTTAGGAGTCGAGTTCACGCACATGAGCAGAATTCATTCCTATTCAAAACATTGTGCTTTTAGACCAGAATGACACCACGTTAAAACTTTTAGTTGATAATCATAATGAGAGTCTTAGACCATTCAGACGCGCTGCGGGTACGAAGCTTCGTGGCCAGATCGGCAGTACGAGCCATCTAGTTTTGCTAATCTTCAGTACGAGTCTCGAAACTGGGAAATTTTTAAATATATTTTTCTTTTCTTTTTTTTACATTTTTTAAAAATATTTTTATCCTTTATTCCCACACTTACTACGAACTTTTCCAAATCTTATACTACTAAAATAAAATTTTATGTCAAAATATTTCTATATTCAAGAGAAATTTTAGGAGCCAGAGTTCGCACACATGCGCAGAATTCATTCCTATTCAAAACATTGTGCTTTTAGACCAGAATGACACCACGTTAAAACTTTTAGTTGATAATCGTAATGAGAGTCTTAGACCATTCAGACGTGCTGCGGGTACGAAGCTTCGTGGCCAGATCGGCAGCACGAGCCATCTAGTTTTGCTGGTCTTCAGTTCGAGTCTCGAAACTGAGAACTTTTTAAATATATTTTTCTTTTCTTTTTTTTTAACATTTTTTTTAAATATTTTTATCCTTTATTTCCACACTTACTACGAACTTTTCCAAATCTTATACTACTAAAATAAAATTTTATGTCAAAATATTTCTATATTCAAGAGAAATTTTAGGAGCCGAGTTCGCGCACATGCGCAGAATTCATTCCTATTCAAAACATTGTGCTTTTAGACCAGAATGACACCACGTTAAAACTTTTAGTTGATAATCATAATGAGAGTCTTAGACAATTCAGACGCGCTCCGGGTACGAAGCTTCGTGGCCAGATCGGCAGCACGAGCCATCTAGTTTTGCTTGTCTTCAGTTCGAGTCTCGAAACTGAGAACTTTTTAAATATATTTTTCTTTTCTTTTTTTTACATTTTTTTTAGATATTTTTATCCTTTATTCCCACACTTACTACGAACTTTTCCAAATCTTATACTACTAAAACAAAATTTTATGTCAAAATATTTCTATATTCAAGAGAAATTTTAGGAGTCGAGTTCACGCACATGCGCAGAATTCATTCCTATTCAAAACATTGTGGTTTTAGACGAGATTGAAAAAATGTTAAGTCTTTCAGTGGAAAATCACAATGGGAATTTTAGACCATTCAGACGCTGTACGTTTAAGAAGCTTCGTGGCTAGATCGGCAGCACGAGCCTTCCAGTTTTGCTGATCTTCAGTTCGAGTCTCGAAACTGAGAACTTTTTCAATATATTTTTCTTTTCTTTTTTTTAATATTTATTTTAGATATTTTTATCCATTATTCGCACACTTACTATGAACTTTTCCAAATGTTGAACTACTAAAATAAAATGTATTGTCAAAATATTTCTATATTCAAGAGCAATTTCAGGAGTCGAGTTCACGCACATGCGCAGAATTCATTCCTATTCAAAACATTGTGGTTTTAGACTAGATTGACACCATGTTAAAACATTTAGTTTATAATAATAATGAGAGTCTTAGACCATTCAGACGCTATGTGTGTGCGAAGCTTCGTGGCCAGATCGGTAGCACGAGCCACCTAGTTTTGCTGGTCTTCAGTTCGAGTCTCGAAACTGAGAACTTTTTCAATATATTTTTCTTTTCTTTTTTTTAAATTTTATTTTAGATATTTTTATTATTTATTCCCACACTTACTACGAACTTTTCCAAATCTTATACTACTAAAATAAAATTTTATGTCAAAATATTTCTATATTCAAGAGCAATTTTAAGAGTGGAGTTCACGCACATGCGCAGAATTCATTCCTATTCAAAACATTGTGCATTTAGACCAGATTGACACCATGTTAAAACTTTTAGTTTATAATAATAATGAGAGTCTTAGACCATTCAGACGCTATGTGAGTACGAAGCTTCGTGTCTAGATCGGCAGCACCAGCCACCTAGTTTTGCTGGTCGTTAGTTCGAGTCTCGGAACTGAGAACTTTTTAATATATTTTTCTTTTCTTTTTTTTAAAATTTATTTTAGATATTTTTATCCCTTATTCCCACACTTACTACGAACTTTTCCAAATCTTGTACTACTGAAATAAAATGTATTGTCAAAATATTTCTATATTCAAGAGAAATTTTAGGAGTCGAGTTCACGCACATGCGCAGAATTCATTCCTATTCAAAACATTGTGCTTTTAGACCAGAATGACACCACGTTAACACTTTTAGTGGATAATCATAATGAGAGTCTTATACCATTCAGACGCACTGCGGGTACGAAGCTTCGTGGCCAGATCGGCAGCACGAGCCATCTAGTTTTTCTGGTCTTCAATTCGAGTCTCGAAACTGAGAACTTTTTCAATATATTTTTCTTTTCTTTTTTTTAAGTTTTATTTTAGATATTTTTATCCTTTATTCCCACACTTACTACGAACTTTTCCAAATCTTATACAACTAAAATAAAATTTTATGTCAAAATATTTCTATAATCAAGAGAAATTTTAGGAGTCGAGTTCACGCACATGCGCAGAATTCATTCCTATTCAAAACATTGTGCTTTTAGACCAGAATGACACCACGTTAAAACTTTTAGTGGATAATCATAATGAGAGTCTTAGACCATTCAGAATCGCTGCGGGTACTATGCTTCGTGGCCAGATCGGTAGCACGAGCCATCTAGTTTTGCTGTTCTTCAGTTCGAGTGTCGAAACTGAGAACTTTTTAAATATATTTTTCTTTTCTTTTTTTTACATTTTTTTGAGATATTTTTATCCTTTATTCCCACACTTACTACGAACTTTTACAAATCTTATACTACTAAAATAAAATTTTATGTCAAAATATTTCTATATTCAAGAGAAATTTTAGGAGTCGAGTTCACGCACATGCGCAGAATTCATTCCTATTCAAAACATTGTGCTTTTAGACCAGAATGACACCACGTTAACACTTTTAGTGGATAATCATAATGATAGTTTTAGACCATTCAGACGCACTGCGGGTACGAAGCGTCGTGGCCAGATAGGCAGCACGGGCCATCTAGTTTTTCTGGTCTTCAGTTCGAGTCTCGAAACTGAGAACTTTTTCAATATATTTTTCTTTTCTTTTTTTTAAGTTTTATTTTAGATATTTTTATCCTTTTTTCCCACACTTACTACGAACTTTTCCAAATCTTATACTACTAAAATAAAATTTTATGTCAAAATATTTCTATATTCAAGAGAAATTTTAGGAGTCGAGTTCACGCACATGCGCAGAATTCATTCCTATTCAAAACATTGTGCTTTTAGACCAGAATGACAACATGTTAAAACTTTTAATGGAAAATCATAATGGAAGTCTTAGACCATTCAGACGCTCTGTGTGTAAGAAGCATCGTGGCCAGATGGGAAGCACGAGCCACATAGTTTTGCTGGTCTTCAGTTCGAGTCTCGAAACTGAGAACTTTTTTAATTTATTTTTCTTTTCTTTTTTTTTACATTTATTTTAGATATTTTTATCCTTCATTCCCACACTTACTACGAACTTTTCCAAATCTTATACTACTAAAATAATATTTATTGTCAAAATATTTCTATATTCAAGAGAAATTTTATGTGTCAACTTCACGCCTATTCAAAACATTGTGCTTTTAGAAACGGATGACACCATGTTAAATATTTTTAGTGGATAATCATAATGAGATTCTTAGACCATTCTGACGCTATACGTGTACGAAGCTTCGGTGCCAGATCGGCAGCACGAGCCACCTAGTTTTGCTGGTCTTCAGTTCGAGTCTCGAAACTGAGAACTTTTTCAATATATTTTTCTGTTCTTTTTTTAAAAATTTATTTTAGATATTTTTATCCTTTATTCCCACACTTACTACGAACTTTTCCAAATCTTATACTACTAAAATAAAATTTATTGTCAAAATATTTCTATATTCAAGAGAAATTTTAGGAGTCGAGTTCACGCACATGCGCAGAATTCATTCCTATTCAAAACATTGTGCTTTTAGACCAGAATGACACCACGTTAACACTTTTAGTGGATAATCATAATGAGAGTCTTATACCATTCAGACGCACTGCGGGTACGAAGCTTCGTGGCCAGATCGGCAGCACGAGCCATCTAGTTTTTCTGGTCTTCAATTCGAGTCTCGAAACTGAGAACTTTTTCAATATATTTTTCTTTTCTTTTTTTTTAATTTTTATTTTAGATATTTTTATCCTTTATTCCCACACTTACTACGAACTTTTCCAAATCTTATACAACTAAAATAAAATTTTATGTCAAAATATTTCTATAATCAAGAGAAATTTTAGGAGTCGAGTTCACGCACATGCGCAGAATTCATTCCTATTCAAAACATTGTGCTTTTAGACCAGAATGACACCACGTTAAAACTTTTAGTGGATAATCATAATGAGAGTCTTAGACCATTCAGAATCGCTGCGGGTACGATGCTTCGTGGCCAGATCGGTAGCACGAGCCATCTAGTTTTGCTGTTCTTCAGTTCGAGTGTCGAAACTGAGAACTTTTTAAATATATTTTTCTTTTCTTTTTTTACATTTTTTTGAGATATTTTTATCCTTTATTCCCACACTTACTACGAACTTTTCCAAATCTTATACTACTAAAATAAAATTTTATGTCAAAATATTTCTATATTCAAGAGAAATTTTAGGAGTCGAGTTCACGCACATGCGCAGAATTCATTCCTATTCAAAACATTGTGCTTTTAGACCAGAATGACACCACGTTAACACTTTTAGTGGATAATCATAATGATAGTTTTAGACCATTCAGACGCACTGCGGGTACGAAGCGTCGTGGCCAGATAGGCAGCACGGGCCATCTAGTTTTTCTGGTCTTCAGTTCGAGTCTCGAAACAGAGAACTTTTTCAATATATTTTTCTTTTCTTTTTTTTAAGTTTTATTTTAGATATTTTTATCCTTTTTTCCCACACTTACTACGAACTTTTCCAAATCTTATACTACTAAAATAAAATTTTATGTCAAAATATTTCTATATTCAAGAGAAATTTTAGGAGTCGAGTTCACGCACATGCGCAGAATTCATTCCTATTCAAAACATTGTGCTTTTAGACCAGAATGACAACATGTTAAAACTTTTAATGGAAAATCATAATGGAAGTCTTAGACCATTCAGACGCTCTGTGTGTAAGAAGCATCGTGGCCAGATCGGAAGCACGAGCCACATAGTTTTGCTGGTCTTCAGTTCGAGTCTCGAAACTGAGAACTTTTTTAATTTATTTTTCTTTTCTTTTTTTTTACATTTATTTTAGATATTTTTATCCTTCATTCCCACACTTACTACGAACTTTTCCAAATCTTATACTACTAAAATAATATTTATTGTCAAAATATTTCTATATTCAAGAGAAATTTTATGTGTCAACTTCACGCCTATTCAAAACATTGTGCTTTTAGAAACGGATGACACCATGTTAAATATTTTTAGTGGATAATCATAATGAGATTCTTAGACCATTCTGACGCTATACGTGTACGAAGCTTCGGTGCCAGATCGGCAGCACGAGCCACCTAGTTTTGCTGGTCTTCAGTTCGAGTCTCGAAACTGAGAACTTTTTCAATATATTTTTCTGTTCTTTTTTTAAAAATTTATTTTAGATATTTTTATCCTTTATTCCCACACTTACTACGAACTTTTCCAAATCTTATACTACTAAAATAAAATTTATTGTCAAAATATTTCTATATTCTGGAAAAATTTTAGGAGTCGAGTTCACGCACATGCGCAGAATTCATTCCTATTCAAAACATTGTGCTTTTAGACCAGATTGACACCGTGTAAAAACTTTTAGTGGAAAATCATAATGGGAATCTTAGACCATTCAGACGCTCCGAGTGTAAGAAGCTTCGTGGCCAGATCGGCAGAACGAGACAGCTAGTTTTGCTGGTCTTCAGTTCGAGTCTCGAAACTGAGAACTTTTTAAATATATTTTTCTTTTCTTTTTTTTTTTTTTTTTACATTTTTTTAAAATATTTTTATCCTTTATTTCCACACTTACTACGAACTTTTCCAAATCTTATACTACTAAAATAAAATTTTATGTCAAAATATTTCTATATTCAAGAGATATTTTAGGAGCCGAGTTCGCGCACATGCGCAGAATTCATTCCTATTCAAAACATTGTGGTTTTAGACCAGATTGAAAAAATGTTGTCTTTTAGTGGAAAATAATAATGGGAATTTTAGACCATTCAGACGCTGTGCGTTTAAGAAGCTTCGTGGCTAGATCGGCAGCACGAGCCATCCAGTTTTGCTGATCTTCAGTTCGAGTCTCGAAACTGAGAACTTTTTCAATATATTTTTCTTTTCTTTTTTTAATATTTATTTTAGATATTTTTATCCATTATTCGCACACTTACTATGAACTTTTCCAAATGTTGAACTACTAAAATAAAATGTATTGTCAAAATATTTCTATATTCAAGAGAAATTTTAGGAGTCGAGTTCACGCACATGAGCAGAATTCATTCCTATTCAAAACATTGTGCTTTTAGACCAGAATGACACCACGTTAAAACTTTTAGTTGATAATCATAATGAGAGTCTTAGACCATTCAGACGCGCTGCGGGTACGAAGCTTCGTGGGCAGATCGGCAGCACGAGCCATTTAGTTTTGCTGGTCTTCAGTTCGAGTCTTGAAACTGAGAACTTTTTAAATATATTTTTCTTTTCTTTTTTTTACATTTTTTTTAGATATTTTTATCCTTTATTCCCACACTTACTACGAACTTTTCTAAATCTTATACTACTAAAATAAAATTTTATGTCAAAATATTTCTATATTCAAGAGAAATTTTAGGAGTCGAGTTCACGCACATGCGCAGAATTCATTCCTATTCAAAACATTGTGCTTTTAGACCAGATTGACACCACGTTAAAACCTTTAGTGGATAATCATAACGAGAGTCTTAGACCATTCAGACGCGCTGCGGGTACGAAGCTTCGTGGCCAGATCGGCAGTACGAGCCATCTAGTTTTGCTAGTCTTCAGTACGAGTCTCGAAACTGGGAAATTTTTAAATATATTTTTCTTTTCTTTTTTTTACATTTTTTAAAAATTTTTTTATCCTTTATTCCCACACTTACTACGAACTTTTCCAAATCTTATACTACTAAAATAAAATTTTATGTCAAAATATTTCTATATTCAAGAGAAATTTTAGGAGCCAGAGTTCGCACACATGCGCAGAATTCATTCCTATTCAAAACATTGTGCTTTTAGACCAGAATGACACCACGTTAAAACTTTTTTTTGATAATCGTAATGAGAGTCTTAGACCATTCAGACGTGCTGCGGGTACGAAGCTTCGTGGCCAGATCGGCAGCACGAGCCATCTAGTTTTGCTGGTCTTCAGTTCGAGTCTCGAAACTGAGAACTTTTTAAATATATTTTTCTTTTCTTTTTTTTTTACATTTATTTTTAAATATTTTTATCCTTTATTTCCACACTTACTACGAACTTTTCCAAATCTTATACTACTAAAATAAAATTTTATGTCAAAATATTTCTATATTCAAGAGAAATTTTAGGAGCCAGAGTTCGCACACATGCGCAGAATTCATTCCTATTCAAAACATTGTGCTTTTAGACCAGAATGACACCACGTTAAAACTTTTAGTTGATAATCGTAATGAGAGTCTTAGACCATTCAGACGCTCTGTGTGTAAGAAGCATCGTGGCCAGATCGGAAGCACGAGCCGCATAGTTTTGCTGGTCTTCAGTTCGAGTCTCGAAACTGAGAACTTTTTTAATTTATTTTTCTTTTCTTTTTTTTTACATTTATTTTAGATATTTTTATCCTTCATTCCCACACTTACTACGAACTTTTCCAAATCTTATACTACTAAAATAATATTTATTGTCAAAATATTTCTATATTCAAGAGAAATTTTATGTGTCAACTTCACGCCTATTCAAAACATTGTGCTTTTAGAAACGGATGACACCATGTTAAATATTTTTAGTGGATAATCATAATGAGATTCTTAGACCATTCTGACGCTATACGTGTACGAAGCTTCGGTGCCAGATCGGCAGCACGAGCCACCTAGTTTTGCTGGTCTTCAGTTCGAGTCTCGAAACTGAGAACTTTTTCAATATATTTTTCTGTTCTTTTTTTAAAAATTTATTTTAGATATTTTTATCCTTTATTCCCACACTTACTACGAACTTTTCCAAATCTTATACTACTAAAATAAAATTTATTGTCAAAATATTTCTATATTCTGGAAAAATTTTAGGAGTCGAGTTCACGCACATGCGCAGAATTCATTCCTATTCAAAACATTGTGCTTTTAGACCAGATTGACACCGTGTAAAAACTTTTAGTGGAAAATCATAATGGGAATCTTAGACCATTCAGACGCTCCGAGTGTAAGAAGCTTCGTGGCCAGATCGGCAGAACGAGACAGCTAGTTTTGCTGGTCTTCAGTTCGAGTCTCGAAACTGAGAACTTTTTAAATATATTTTTCTTTTCTTTTTTTTTTTTTTTTTTACATTTTTTTAAAATATTTTTATCCTTTATTTCCACACTTACTACGAACTTTTCCAAATCTTATACTACTAAAATAAAATTTTATGTCAAAATATTTCTATATTCAAGAGATATTTTAGGAGCCGAGTTCGCGCACATGCGCAGAATTCATTCCTATTCAAAACATTGTGGTTTTAGACCAGATTGAAAAAATGTTGTCTTTTAGTGGAAAATAATAATGGGAATTTTAGACCATTCAGACGCTGTGCGTTTAAGAAGCTTCGTGGCTAGATCGGCAGCACGAGCCATCCAGTTTTGCTGATCTTCAGTTCGAGTCTCGAAACTGAGAACTTTTTCAATATATTTTTCTTTTCTTTTTTTAATATTTATTTTAGATATTTTTATCCATTATTCGCACACTTACTATGAACTTTTCCAAATGTTGAACTACTAAAATAAAATGTATTGTCAAAATATTTCTATATTCAAGAGAAATTTTAGGAGTCGAGTTCACGCACATGAGCAGAATTCATTCCTATTCAAAACATTGTGCTTTTAGACCAGAATGACACCACGTTAAAACTTTTAGTTGATAATCATAATGAGAGTCTTAGACCATTCAGACGCGCTGCGGGTACGAAGCTTCGTGGGCAGATCGGCAGCACGAGCCATTTAGTTTTGCTGGTCTTCAGTTCGAGTCTTGAAACTGAGAACTTTTTAAATATATTTTTCTTTTCTTTTTTTTACATTTTTTTTAGATATTTTTATCCTTTATTCCCACACTTACTACGAACTTTTCTAAATCTTATACTACTAAAATAAAATTTTATGTCAAAATATTTCTATATTCAAGAGAAATTTTAGGAGTCGAGTTCACGCACATGCGCAGAATTCATTCCTATTCAAAACATTGTGCTTTTAGACCAGATTGACACCACGTTAAAACCTTTAGTGGATAATCATAACGAGAGTCTTAGACCATTCAGACGCGCTGCGGGTACGAGGCTTCGTGGCCAGATCGGCAGTACGAGCCATCTAGTTTTGCTAGTCTTCAGTACGAGTCTCGAAACTGGGAAATTTTTAAATATATTTTTCTTTTCTTTTTTTTACATTTTTTAAAAATATTTTTATCCTTTATTCCCACACTTACTACGAACTTTTCCAAATCTTATACTACTAAAATAAAATTTTATGTCAAAATATTTCTATATTCAAGAGAAATTTTAGGAGCCAGAGTTCGCACACATGCGCAGAATTCATTCCTATTCAAAACATTGTGCTTTTAGACCAGAATGACACCACGTTAAAACTTTTAGTTGATAATCGTAATGAGAGTCTTAGACCATTCAGACGTGCTGCGGGTACGAAGCTTCGTGGCCAGATCGGCAGCACGAGCCATCTAGTTTTGCTGGTCTTCAGTTCGAGTCTCGAAACTGAGAACTTTTTAAATATATTTTTCTTTTCTTTTTTTTTTACATTTATTTTTAAATATTTTTATCCTTTATTTCCACACTTACTACGAACTTTTCCAAATCTTATACTACTAAAATAAAATTTTATGTCAAAATATTTCTATATTCAAGAGAAATTTTAGGAGCCGAGTTCGCGCACATGCGCAGAATTCATTCCTATTCAAAACATTGTGCTTTTAGACCAGAATGACACCACGTTAAAACTTTTAGTTGATAATCATAATGAGAGTCTTAGACAATTCAGACGCGCTCCGGGTACGAAGCTTCGTGGCCAGATCGGCAGCACGAGCCATCTAGTTTTGCTTGTCTTCAGTTCGAGTCTCGAAACTGAGAACTTTTTAAATATATTTTTCTTTTCTTTTTTTTACATTTTTTTTAGATATTTTTATCCTTTATTCCCACACTTACTACGAACTTTTCCAAATCTTATACTACTAAAACAAAATTTTATGTCAAAATATTTCTATATTCAAGAGAAATTTTAGGAGTCGAGTTCACGCACATGCGCAGAATTCATTCCTATTCAAAACATTGTGGTTTTAGACGAGATTGAAAAAATGTTAAATCTTTCAGTGGAAAATCACAATGGGAATTTTAGACCATTCAGACGCTGTACGTTTAAGAAGCTTCGTGGCTAGATCGGCAGCACGAGCCTTCCAGTTTTGCTGATCTTCAGTTCGAGTCTCGAAACTGAGAACTTTTTCAATATATTTTTCTTTTCTTTTTTTTAATATTTATTTTAGATATTTTTATCCATTATTCGCACACTTACTATGAACTTTTCCAAATGTTGAACTACTAAAATAAAATGTATTGTCAAAATATTTCTATATTCAAGAGCAATTTCAGGAGTCGAGTTCACGCACATGCGCAGAATTCATTCCTATTCAAAACATTGTGGTTTTAGACTAGATTGACACCATGTTAAAACATTTAGTTTATAATAATAATGAGAGTCTTAGACCATTCAGACGCTATGTGTGTACGAAGCTTCGTGGCCAGATCGGCAGCACGAGCCACCTAGTTTTGCTGGTCTTCAGTTCGAGTCTCGAAACTGAGAACTTTTTCAATATATTTTTCTTTTCTTTTTTTTAAATTTTATTTTAGATATTTTTATTCTTTATTCCCACACTTACTACGAACTTTTCCAAATCTTATACTACTAAAATAAAATTTTATGTCAAAATATTTCTATATTCAAGAGCAATTTTAAGAGTGGAGTTCACGCACATGCGCAGAATTCATTCCTATTCAAAACATTGTGCATTTAGACCAGATTGACACCATGTTAAAACTTTTAGTTTATAATAATAATGAGAGTCTTAGACCATTCAGACGCTATGTGAGTACGAAGCTTCGTGTCTAGATCGGCAGCACCAGCCATCTAGTTTTGCTTGTCTTCAGTTCGAGTCTCGAAACTGAGAACTTTTTAAATATATTTTTCTTTTCTTTTTTTTACATTTTTTTTAGATATTTTTATCCTTTATTCCCACACTTACTACGAACTTTTCCAAATCTTATACTACTAAAACAAAATTTTATGTCAAAATATTTCTATATTCAAGAGAAATTTTAGGAGTCGAGTTCACGCACATGCGCAGAATTCATTCCTATTCAAAACATTGTGGTTTTAGACGAGATTGAAAAAATGTTAAATCTTTCAGTGGAAAATCACAATGGGAATTTTAGACCATTCAGACGCTGTACGTTTAAGAAGCTTCGTGGCTAGATCGGCAGCACGAGCCTTCCAGTTTTGCTGATCTTCAGTTCGAGTCTCGAAACTGAGAACTTTTTCAATATATTTTTCTTTTCTTTTTTTTAATATTTATTTTAGATATTTTTATCCATTATTCGCACACTTACTATGAACTTTTCCAAATGTTGAACTACTAAAATAAAATGTATTGTCAAAATATTTCTATATTCAAGAGCAATTTCAGGAGTCGAGTTCACGCACATGCGCAGAATTCATTCCTATTCAAAACATTGTGGTTTTAGACTAGATTGACACCATGTTAAAACATTTAGTTTATAATAATAATGAGAGTCTTAGACCATTCAGACGCTATGTGTGTACGAAGCTTCGTGGCCAGATCGGCAGCACGAGCCACCTAGTTTTGCTGGTCTTCAGTTCGAGTCTCGAAACTGAGAACTTTTTCAATATATTTTTCTTTTCTTTTTTTTAAATTTTATTTTAGATATTTTTATTCTTTATTCCCACACTTACTACGAACTTTTCCAAATCTTATACTACTAAAATAAAATTTTATGTCAAAATATTTCTATATTCAAGAGCAATTTTAAGAGTGGAGTTCACGCACATGCGCAGAATTCATTCCTATTCAAAACATTGTGCATTTAGACCAGATTGACACCATGTTAAAACTTTTAGTTTATAATAATAATGAGAGTCTTAGACCATTCAGACGCTATGTGAGTACGAAGCTTCGTGTCTAGATCGGCAGCACCAGCCACCTAGTTTTGCTGGTCGTTAGTTCGAGTCTCGGAACTGAGAACTTTTTAATATATTTTTCTTTTCTTTTTTTTAAAATTTATTTTAGATATTTTTATCCCTTATTCCCACACTTACTACGAACTTTTCCAAATCTTGTACTACTGAAATAAAATGTATTGTCAAAATATTTCTATATTCAAGAGAAATTTTAGGAGTCGAGTTCACGCACATGCGCAGAATTCATTCCTATTCAAAACATTGTGCTTTTAGACCAGAATGACACCACGTTAACACTTTTAGTGGATAATCATAATGAGAGTCTTATACCATTCAGACGCACTGCGGGTACGAAGCTTCGTGGCCAGATCGGCAGCACGAGCCATCTAGTTTTTCTGGTCTTCAATTCGAGTCTCGAAACTGAGAACTTTTTCAATATATTTTTCTTTTCTTTTTTTTAAGTTTTATTTTAGATATTTTTATCCTTTATTCCCACACTTACTACGAACTTTTCCAAATCTTATACAACTAAAATAAAATTTTATGTCAAAATATTTCTATAATCAAGAGAAATTTTAGGAGTCGAGTTCACGCACATGCGCAGAATTCATTCCTATTCAAAACATTGTGCTTTTAGACCAGAATGACACCACGTTAAAACTTTTAGTGGATAATCATAATGAGAGTCTTAGACCATTCAGAATCGCTGCGGGTACGATGCTTCGTGGCCAGATCGGTAGCACGAGCCATCTAGTTTTGCTGTTCTTCAGTTCGAGTGTCGAAACTGAGAACTTTTTAAATATATTTTTCTTTTCTTTTTTTTACATTTTTTTGAGATATTTTTATCCTTTATTCCCACACTTACTACGAACTTTTCCAAATCTTATACTACTAAAATAAAATTTTATGTCAAAATATTTCTATATTCAAGAGAAATTTTAGGAGTCGAGTTCACGCACATGCGCAGAATTCATTCCTATTCAAAACATTGTGCTTTTAGACCAGAATGACAACATGTTAAAACTTTTAATGGAAAATCATAATGGAAGTCTTAGACCATTCAGACGCTCTGTGTGTAAGAAGCATCGTGGCCAGATCGGAAGCACGAGCCACATAGTTTTGCTGGTCTTCAGTTCGAGTCTCGAAACTGAGAACTTTTTTAATTTATTTTTCTTTTCTTTTTTTTTACATTTATTTTAGATATTTTTATCCTTCATTCCCACACTTACTACGAACTTTTCCAAATCTTATACTACTAAAATAATATTTATTGTCAAAATATTTCTATATTCAAGAGAAATTTTATGTGTCAACTTCACGCCTATTCAAAACATTGTGCTTTTAGAAACGGATGACACCATGTTAAATATTTTTAGTGGATAATCATAATGAGATTCTTAGACCATTCTGACGCTATACGTGTACGAAGCTTCGGTGCCAGATCGGCAGCACGAGCCACCTAGTTTTGCTGGTCTTCAGTTCGAGTCTCGAAACTGAGAACTTTTTCAATATATTTTTCTGTTCTTTTTTTAAAAATTTATTTTAGATATTTTTATCCTTTATTCCCACACTTACTACGAACTTTTCCAAATCTTATACTACTAAAATAAAATTTATTGTCAAAATATTTCTATATTCTGGAAAAATTTTAGGAGTCGAGTTCACGCACATGCGCAGAATTCATTCCTATTCAAAACATTGTGCTTTTAGACCAGATTGACACCGTGTAAAAACTTTTAGTGGAAAATCATAATGGGAATCTTAGACCATTCAGACGCTCCGAGTGTAAGAAGCTTCGTGGCCAGATCGGCAGAACGAGACAGCTAGTTTTGCTGGTCTTGAGTTCGAGTCTCGAAACTGAGAATTTTTTTATATATATATTTTTTCTTTTTTTTAACATTTATTTTAGATATTTTTATCCTTTATTCCCACACTTACTACGAACTTTTCCAAATCTTATACCACTAAAAGAATATTTTATGTCAAAATATTTCTATATTCAAGAGCAATTTTAGAAGTCGAGTTCAACGCACATGCGCAGAATTCATTCCTATTCAAAACATTGTGCTTTTAGACAAGATTGTCACCATGTTAAAACTTTTAGTGGAAAATCATAATTGGAATCTTAGACCATTCAGACGCTCCGAGTGTAAGAAGCTTCGTGGCCAGATCGGCAGCACGAGACAACTAGTTTTGAAGGTCATAAGTTCGTGTCGCGAAACTGAGAACTTTTTAAATATATTTTTCTTTTCTTTTTTTTAAATTTTATTTTAGATATTTTTATCCTTTATTCCCACACTTACTACGAAATTTACAAATTTTGTACTACTAAAATAAAATTTATTGACAAAATATTTCTATATTCTAGAGAAATTTTAGGAGTCGAGTTCACGCACATGCGCAGAATTCATTCCTATTCAAAACATTGTGCTTTTAGACCAGATTGACACCATGTTAAAAGATTTAGTTTAAAATCATAATGGGAGTCTTAGACCATTCATACGCGCTGCGGGTGCGAAGCTTCGTGGCTAGATCGGTAGCACGAGCCAAATAGTTTTGCTGGTCTTCAGTTCGAGTCTCGAAACTGAGAACTTTTTCAATATATTTTTCTTTTCTTTTTTTTAAAATTTATTTTAGATATTTTTATCCATTATTGCCACGGTTACTACAAACTTTTCCAAATCTTATACTACTAAAATAAAATTTATTGTCAAAATATTTCTATATTGAAGAGAAATTTTAGGAGTCGAGTTCACGCACATGCGCAGAATTCATTCCTATTCAAAACATTGGGCTTTTAGACAAGATTGACACCGTGTTAAAACTTTTAGTGGATAATCATAATGAGAGTCTTAGACCATTCAGACGCTCTATGGGTACGAAGATTCGTTGCCAGATCAGCAGAACGAGCCACTTAGTTTTGCTGGTCTTCAGTTTGAGTCTCGAAAATGAGAACATTTTAAATATATTTTTCTTTTCTTTTTTTTAAAATTTATTTTAGATATTTTTATCCATTATTCCCACACTTACTATGAACTATTCCAAATATTATACTTCTAAAATAAAATTAAAGCATAAATTTACGGAAAATACAGAAATGTTGTAACCGAAAAATGTTAACCGTAGCCTCATTAGAGTGGGGGAAAAAACTTGGCGACCAACCGGTTCACCAATATTGATGCTCGTTAAAATTTTAATAGTTAAATATTTTATGTAACTCGTATTTTAATAGTTTCTTCATGGATATATTTTAAAGTTACAAATTTTGATAGTCATATAATTCATTCATAATATTATAAATGCCTTCAACTATAACGTAATATGTATCTCCCTAATTTTCTTTTAGCCCCCGTAGAATTTATGCTTTAAATTAAAGTGGAAATGGTTAAATTGCAATTTAAATCAGGAAATTTTTTACTGAAACTATGAATTTTTTTTCTTTTAAAATATGAGTACTAAAAACACAGTCGCTTTGCATTTAAGCTAAACCTTATGCAAAATTAAGAATATCTTTCTTAATTTATGTAATATCTTAAGAAGTTTTCTACAAAATTTTCTCAGATTCATCATGAACAGATCGATTAATTAACATTGTTTAGTTTTAAATGCATCAAACACTAAGAAAATAAACACAATCCTTTGAAATAATCTGTCGAAAACATATTAAACCTTCAAAACGAAGATCGTATCCATTGTCGACAATCAGAACACAATACGCATGCGTGAATTTTCAACGCCAATTATGGTAACGCAAATGCTTGAATTTTCTACGCCAGTTGGGGTAACGCTATGCCGATTAGAAATTTTTAATTTCCTTTAATCTGAGTTATTTTAATTCAAAAGTACTTCAGAATGAATCTGAAAGATCGATTAATTAATAATCTTTAATTTTAAATGCATAAAACATTAAGAAAATGAATAGAATCGTTTGAATTAATCGGCAGGAAAATGTTACGCCTAAGCCTCATTGCTGTTGGGAAAAAATGTTGAAGCCTTACTCATTTGGCGGTGGGGAAAGAAATAATTTGTTTGGCGGGAAAGTTAGTTTTTAATTAAAAGTTAAAATTCTAATTAAAAATTCAAAAAAAGGAACCCCAGGTGCACATTCCCGACCTCCAAGGTATACATGTACCAAATTTGGTAGGTGTAGGTGAAATGGTCTGGCCTGTAGAGCCAGGAAAGCCATTTAGGAAAGCCATTAGGAAGAGCCATTTAGGAAAGCGATGGTTTTTGACCATCTTAAAATCAATAAATAAATCTTAAAATCAATAAAATTTTTTTGCGAGGCCAGATTTTTTTCTTGCAAAGCCAGTTTAAACCGGTTTTAAAAAATTACGTAACTATCAGATTACGCATATACGTCGATATTTAGAAAACGACTTTTTTTTAATTCTCAAAATCGTTCGAGCTCCAAAAATTTTTGCTAGCCAGAAAAATTGAAAACTAAGAAAAAAAAACAAACATATATTATATAGCTTTCGATACTTCTCTCACTGTTCCGCGTTCATTTTACTTTTCTTCTATGCGCTTTTCCGGACGATAACTTCCAACGTCCCTCCCCTTTATTGGCCAGACCGGAGAATCGGGTACATGGCAAACATTCGTGCCATTTTATACCTTTTGTTGGCTATAAGTCACCAAATGTGACAATCATCATTATCATTTTCTAACAACCCTAAAAGCAAAAAACTGGTGCCTCAAAAGCGATAAATCGCCGATTTTCTGCCCGTGCATTTCGAGGCTTCAAACACCCCAAACCAAAACAACATAATTTTCTCACAAGATAAAATGCTAAGTGATAAATTGAAAGTGATAGAAAGACATTGAGTGATAGTGAAAATAATCATGCTGAGTGATAAAAAAACTCTAGATACTTTTTTCTAGATATTAATTTATAAAGGAAAAAAGTAACAAGGATGCAACAGTGCATGTCATTAACATTGATGTCTGAGATGTGGATGCGTTATACCCCAACTTTCAACTAACGGAAGTATCATCTCAACAATCTAATATATCGCGTTCTGTGCTTAGTTCCGTCTCGTAAAGAAAAGAATCGAGCACTTCTTTTGCAAGTCAACTTCCAGTAGAGCAATTAGATTCTTTAATTTATACAGATTTGCAAGTTTGATCGCAAATTAGCTTAAAGCATTTATAAATTTTCGAATTCACATACGAGCAAACGGATACACCAACAAGCATTTCATTCTTTGATAGATTTAATCTAAAAAAAGGGATATAGATTTGTGATTATGATAATAAAACCATAAATCAAATTTCAGTCCAGATTTTTGGGATTTTGAATTCTGTTTAAATGCAATTGGAAAGATAGAGAATAGATATTAGACAATGATTACGAAAGAGCATGCGATTTTTGGCGATTAATCGCCAGGATTTGGTTAGTACAAAGTACCAGAAAATCGAATGTATATACTTTTTTCCCGTCCAATTAAAAATGAAATTTGACATAAAACTTCAATGATAGTTTCAAAATCACATATCATATTTAAAATCTTTTAGTCATCACGTTAAAGTGTAGAAAAAAAGTAAAGAAAAGCTTGTGAAAGATGGTTAAGCCCTGCACGGATTTGGTTCTAAATTAAATGCAGGTCTACACTTTAAATTTTAAATTTGGGTACCAAATTTTATTCATCCAGCTTTTTTGTTTGATATTTATCGTGTTAAGATATACTGGAACAATTGAAGGGACAGACCTTCGTTTGAAATGATCTTGTTCAAACTTTGACAGAAATCTTCAAATTTGTTGTAAAAACCATACAACAAATTTCGCTCGGCTAGCTCAAACCATTTTTTAGTTATCGTGTTCACAGACAGACAAGTGTACTTCCAGAAACGTGTTTTTCGGATTCAGGCAGTTCTGAAACGTTGAGTTTCAACGAAATCTCGACTTGCAATTTTTTGACGTGTATAATATTTTCTCTTTCTATACTTCGTGTGTAGGAAGTAAAACTAAGTTAAAGGAGGAAAAACCTACTAAAATCCTCGGGCAGTTGATCCTGGCAGACATTTCCAAAGAGTAGAAAACTAGTAAAAGTCCATATCCTAGCAACAAAGTAAACCAAAGGAAAAAGTTCCAGAAGTTTGAGGTTCTTCTTCGAGTCATAAAAATGAATATAACTGAAAAAAAAATATTGGATTTTTATTAATAGTTTGGTGCAAATTTAAAAAAAAAAATTAAGATCGAGACAGTTACAAAAGAATACAAAAATTGGAAAAATTTGAATAAATTAAAACTAGATATTTATGTAACTTTGATTTAGATATAACATGCCAAAATTTAATAAATTATGATTATTCATATAATAAGGGTTAAAAGAGAGGCTAAATCATTCTTATGCCTATAAAAAAGAGTATTTAATAATATGAGCTTAAATAAAGCATACTGGAGCTAATATTTCTTAAATAGTAAAGCAATGTATCGGTTGATTATAATTAAAATTGCACTTTCAAAAGGCTGTTAATAAAGAACTACTGGTCAGAATGACACAATATTTCATATTGAAAAATTCGTTTTATGAATGAAAAAATTCAAAAGTTTACCGATATATGGGGCTGTATTCTTCACAGTATGTTGAAATCTGTTGCTTTAAAAGATGTGTTAATTTAAAGGTGCAAATTCAGAGACATGATATGCGCAGCTCACATTATTCTTGTGATAAAAATAAGGAACAAGCAGTTTCTGCGTTTCAGAAGATAGTCGTGTCTCTACTATGAATATTTTTACAAGAATGGTGACTATGCGAAAATTACCTTCAAGTAGTCCCGGACGTTACGGGATTTTAGAAGCGGTTCCGGTAAAATAACAGCATTCGGTCTGAAGAAGATGATTGATAAAGCTGAAGAGACGGGCTCATTTGAAGTGAAATGTGGCATAGAGAGGAAAGCAATTGCTTCGACATCAGGGGAGGATGTGGCTACACCACTATAGAAAGTGCCAAGTACTGCTCTGGTAATGCGCAGTATATAGGGAATTTTCCAGACTTCAGACATATGTGTGTGCATGATTCGTAAAAATTTGCCAATCTTGCAATACTACCCATTCAAAATTACACATTTTCAGGAGTTACTTCCTATTGATCTGTCAAAACGAGGAGCTATTACTGAAGCCGGTTCTTTTTTTTTTTTGCTTCAAAGGAAATGGACAATGCATAGCCATAAATCATTTTGTAGACAAAAAAGCCCATTTAATTCTCCAAAGTTCTGTCGACATTCACAATTCCAAAACACTGGTAAGAGAGAATATGTTCCAAATGCAACCATCACCTCTTCATTTTCAAAAGGGCACCGTGTGGTGAGAGCTTACGGCAGGCTTTATTATTGATTGCTTAATTTTTGAACAGATTGATATTTTGAATCCTATAACCGGTACAGTCAATAGGATACGTTATGAATCTCTTTTGCGCAACAACTCATTTCAACACTGCAACAGAGTGGATGTGGACATCACAATTTTTATGCTGGGTAGCACTCCCCAGGACATTTCAACACAGCAAAGCAGCTCTTGATTCTTCACTTTGGAAATGACAAAATTATCAGTCGCCATTTTCCAACAGCTTGGCCGTTACGATCAACATACTTGAACCCTGTGGAGTTACCTATAAATGTTGTGTACAGACGTCCGAATGCGGTCTTAGGTGAATTGCAAACATGCATTATGCAACACATTTATATTATCACCACTGAAACACTCCGATATGTTGTGAAACATGCAGTTTTTGCGCTTTCAGCTGGCAGGAGGAAACGGTGGACAGTATACTGAAAATTTCTCAAGCAAATCATCCCCAAACTTCCTTTTCTTGAAGGTTTTACCAGTTTTGATTTAGAAACAGTTAAAAATCGATTTCATTTTTGCTTTTTTTTTTTTTTTACAGTTGCTGGTTAGATACAGTTAAAAACAGATTTCAATTTTTTTTTAGCATAGGGACTATTAAAAACCGATTTCATTTTTACTTTTTTACGGTTTTTAGTCTAAAGACAGCTAAAAATCGATTTTTCCCACCTTATCGGGAAGGTGCCACAACGGATAAGGAACAAAGAGTACCTCGACAACATGTCAGGATTTTTAATTAGCACTTTATGACGAATAGAGGGCCTTTCAGGGCCGAATCAGTCAACTTTTGAACTTTATTTTTTATTTTTTTAAGTCAATTTTCATTGTCCTACTTATACTCAGATCTCACTGTAAAAATATCCCAAATTTTATATAGGAAATCTTTATTATAAATTTCCACTCCAAAGGAAAAAAGAAGTTTAATCCATATCTGTTATTATTCGATATGATATAAATGTTATTTTTCAATTTAATATTTCTACTGAATTTAGATAATTTAATATATTTATTGACAAAGTTTAATGTTCAGTATTAATGTTTTTTAATTTAAATTAATTAAAATACTTTCAACTTTTATATTGATATTTTAAAATCCATTTTGAGGAATCCCAAAATAATTTCACTTATAAACGGTTTAAATAAGGCGTATTCAAAAGTATTCAATTCTACAAAAAAAAGCATTCTTAGTTTTGTTAAAACATGCCAAAGCAGTTTTAAATACTTGTATTAGCTTTATTTGATTCCTTCTATAAACGTGAAATTTATAATCACTTTTATACTCAGTTATACTGAAAAATCGATTTTATACTTAGTTTTGACTCCATATGCATGGCTCAATTTATATATTGAATCTTCAAGAAAAAAGGATTTTCAGATTTCATAATATTTACAATAGCTAATTACAAAATATTTATTAAAAGGTTAATTAAAAAATTTCTAAATACGCTTTTATTAGTTTGTTGAAAATTTGAAAATAATTTTAAAATGTGAAGGTGAAAACAAAATCGTGTAATCATGAAGTAGTGAAAACAATACTATAAAGAAACAGAAGCAAAATTAATATTAAAAGAAAAAGAAATTGCAAATTAAAATGAAGAAAGTTTCTGGGTATTCATTACAGATTTAAAAAATTATGTATATGACATATAATCGGTTACGGTTATTATATCTTGTATTCTGATGTTCCTATAAAAAAACGTGCTTTAAGCAGTACAGTACACAGATATAAACGTGCTTTAAATATGTTTTTATTTAGAATAATAAAAAAGTAATTCATAAAAGGATACTTACTACCAGCTATGTAAAATAATGTGAATAAAGGAGGGAATATAAATCTGAGAGAAACGGCTACGATATATTCATGAACAATTGCAGATAGCAGAAAAACTGACAACATAGCAACAGTTCTGCTTTTCAAAATCTAAACAAAAGATAAACGGCGATAAATAATCAAATACCTTTAAAAAGCTAAATATTCTGATGCTTTTAAAAAAGATTTAATACAATTAATTAGATTATATTAAAGATTTAATACAATCTAGAAATTATACAGCGTTATATTTTATGTAGAAAGAAATTAATATTTACTATTGTTTCTTCACTAAATTTTTTTATTAATAGGCTTTTTTTTAATTATGAATTTGGAAACAAATATCCACTTCAATTCTTTTTCAACTTATAATATCTAAGATTTTTGTTAAGTTTATATATAGAATAATATATGTGAATTTCAGCTTAGAACTTATTACTGAATTCTTAAAACGCTTATTAAAGATTTCTTTTCTTTTCTTTGATATAAATATTTAAATACCATCAGTGTCGTGCAGATTAATTCTAGAGGAATTTTTGCCACAAAATACAAACACAAACGTATCATTCAGCTTGTCTTCCAAATGAACTAACGCTGTTCTCGAAACAGAGAACTTATTACATTTATGCATTATGTGGTTCATTTAAATATGCAAATAAATTTGTTACTTACAGCGTACATATCACAATATATGTAGAAGTACAGCCAATCATGTACAAGTATATTCCAAGATCGGTAAAATTTTGTATAGGAAGTACAGTTCCACCAATCCTTTAAATAAAAATACACGAGGTATCATCTTTTCTGGGTGCAAGTGACTTTCAGAAATACATTATTTTTTCAGTTCTTTCAGTTATTAGTAGCAGAGTAAAATAGATAAAGACAAGCATCAAAGAAAACAAAATTTAATTTGAAAAAGCAAGTTCTTTTTCACAGGCATACACGCTTGTAGTTTACTGCCTCAATAAGAAACGTTCTCCTAAAGCAAACGTGCATTCATAAGATTTAACTTCATAGAAATGTTCCGAGCCAAACTTTGAAGATATCACTTTCAATTCCAGGAAAAATGGCACAATACTAAATAGAATCTAGATTTCAAACAGTGTAGTTTTAATAGTCTTACATAAGTTATGTTCATCATGTATAAGAACCTTTTTAATGGAATTCAGCTCCATGACGTCAGAGCTCTATTATGTCCAGTTCATTCGTCTTCTAAATGACGCGATTTTCATTTTTTATTCGTCTATAAACTACTCAGCTATTAATTAAAATCCTTCTTCTCAAGCATGAAACAATGAAAGAAAATCATGCGATTACGTACTGGAAGAAACAATGAAACCGATTTCCGTTTCATTCACAGCAATGGAAATATTATTGTCAAATATTCTTCAAAATAGATTTAAAGCCTAATTATATACATATAGATCTAAAAATCTTACAGGAATTAAATTCTGAATCATTGAAAAGATAAAAAAGATAATTGTCTGGACATTAAAACGATGCAAAACAAATATTTTTTTCAGAAGTTACCTCAAAAATCTAAATTATTTTAATTAATTTAAATTTAAATTAAAATTTCATAGAAATCACTCTGAAATGCCCATTCATACTTCTCAAAATCTGAGCAAAATTTAGTAACTCGAGGTCATTTAGAGCGCGCCCACATTCATCCATATCAATAGTAGAGATGGGATTCACATGAGGAATAAACCGAAATGACTAGGATATCACTGTGAAATACGATGTACATTAGAAGGTCCATTACACTAACAGCTCTGTTTTCAGCGAGGAAGCCTTGAGACTTTATTAGAAAATTTCACTTATACAACATACAAAAAACCTTGGAGGGGTATTAAAGAAAGCTTTAATATCTCTAACAATTTGAAGTTAACAAATTATTTTTGAGAAAATCATAAATATAATTATTATAAGATATTTAATTGAAGTTAAATACAACCAACATACTGAACGAAACATCTAATCGCCGAAGGCGGCTAATTGTCAATTAAATGAACACTCCAATCTATTATAATTTTAAAAATTGTAAACATTTATTGTAAATATATCAAAAAAATATTGGAAAAGAAAAGATATCTACATATAACAATTATAAATGAAATTATAAAATTGGTATATATAAAAATAGTCCTTGCAATTAAATTTAATAAAAAAATTCGCTTAAATTTAATAAAGTAAGCTTATTTTTCCAAAGTTCTAACCACCACAACAAAAAATGGAGTTTAATATTTAAGGAAATCAATCAAGTTATTCAGAATTTTATGGGAAAGAAATATACAATAAATATCTGTATTGGATTTCTAGCAATGAAAATTTTAAATTGTTCGCTAATATTAGGATGTATCCATAGAAAACGGTATTTAATCTTATAAAATATCGATGTTTAAAACTAGGACAGCTAATGTAAGTAGGAGTTTTTTTGTTCATCCTCAAAAATTGTATGAAGCTTCCAGTAAGATGGTTCTTTTTTTTTGTTTGTTTATTTCATTTACTGCATTGGAATAAACTCAAAAAGGAAGCAAGTAACTAATTGTTGTCAGCTATATTACTTTTTTGGTGGTGAATCATAGACTAATTACTCCGACCCGTTCGAAGGCATACGGAAAAAAGAATGATTGGACTGCCGTGATAGCAACACTGTCGGGAACTGGGGTTGTTTCCTAAGGGCCATCACCGGCTACGGTACAACCCTTCCCTAAGAAGCCCTTCCCGTCATCGATAGGAAGTAGCCACCCCCACATTTTCGTATACCTACAAGGGTGGCGAGAACCAACCACCATGCCAAACGCTTCTCACTTTCAATTACGAGGTGCTCCCACGTGGGATTTCCTGGTTGTGAAAGCGGGAAATCTCGTTACATTAACAAAACTAATCATGATAAAACTGAATACTGAAATTCAAACAAAGTCATGAGAAATACCTGACTCATCTAACAAGTGAGATTGATTTTTTTTAAAGAATTTTGAAAATTACATTTATCACTCACATAAAACAAACAAAAAAAAACCGTGTTTAAAATCTGCTTAAGAAAAAATCTTAAAAGAAGTCACTCCATCAGCAGTTATTATGAACATTTATAAACATATGAAATCAGCACGCAACTAAAAAGATACTTACTTCATAAAACAATCTGTCGCCAAACCTCAGCATTTCAGCAAAAGCATTCGGCAAACAGTGTAATATGGGATAAAACGTTACGAACGAGATCATACTACCTGCGAAGATTGCAATAGCCATCAAACACACAAAATGAGTGATGGGTATGGGTTCAATGCCCGCCTTGTTGAAGCTATTCGCTAAGAAACAAATGTAGACAATATAGTCACCCAATACAATAAGAAATAATTGCAAAAGATTCCAGGCAACGAAACCCCAGCGAATACCAGATGTTCTGAAAATAAAAGAAAAAGTGAAACACTTTTATAAACTTTTATTTAAACGTGACTTTTCCCTATTTTTAACCAGAGGGAGTAGTCTTTCAAAAATTTTCACTCACAGTCCCTAATAAAGCTGTTAACCCAGAGAGCACCCTGCATGGTATTGACCTATTTTAATTATGATCTATTCAACTTTGTCGTGAATTTACCATTTTTACTGAATGCATCGTGTCATTCTTGGCGAGTTTTTTTGGCGACAAATCTCTGACTTGTGTTAAAAGTATCCGAAAATCGAATTTGTATTTTTGACACGTTTTTCTCAACCGATTCAAACAGAAATTTGCTAAAAACTGCTTTTTGTAGTTACAAATCCCATGCTAAATTAGATATTTTTAAGTCACTGCGTTTATTTGTTTCTGAAAATACAAGCCAACAAGTAGTCAACCTCTTGTTGAATTTCTCTCCAAACTAGATACGTAATTACAATACAGTTGCTAAATTTATGTACTGAGTTTTATACATCTCTCTTCGTTTTGTAGTTATTGTGTTAGCTTGTCCTCAAACAGCCGTACAGACAGACTTCCTCAGAACGGATTTTACTGAAAAGTTGACAGATGGCCAGATATTTTTTAATTGTATTAGTAATTTAGAATTTTTCGAACGTATTTTGAAAAAAAATCCGTTCGAAAAAATACACAAATTTTGTGCAAACACTATATACTAAATTTCAACCCTTTAGCTCAAAGCTTATTTGAGTTATATTTGTCACAGACAGACGTAATGCCAAAAATGTGTTTTACAAACTCAGGAAGTTTTCAGTTTAACATATATTCATTTAAATCTCGAGTAAAATTTTTTTTTAACGATTACAATACTTTTTCTACGTGAGGAAATAAAAATGGAACTTTATAATCAATTTTGAACGCATTATAGAGTTTTCAAATTAAGTATACTTATAAATTAGTAAATTATGCAATATTTAATTATTTCAGAATATAATTATCATCTGATGCATTTTTTTTTTGCTATAGTATCACTATCTGATAGTGAATTTGAGAAAAAAATTTGTCTCAAAATTCTCTGATGTTTGTGTTAATGAATTATAAAATAATTAAAATTAGAAAATTCATTTTTAGTACATTCATACAAGATCACTTCCGAAATAATTTTTTTACTTAAATTTATTTTAAATCAAAGTTTTTTTTTTTAAAAAAAAAGAAATCAATTTACATCGATGCTTCATAAAAGAACTATTCGCCACTGATGAGATTGAGTAAATAGTCAAATCAAATTAAGGAAATGATTTCTTAATACTATTTCTACTACGATTTCGTGTATTTTTATTTCTTATATTGAATAAATGAAAATGAAGGAATGTGTTCATGCTATTTTAAAATCTCATCTATGCAACAGAAAAATTCGCACAAATGGATATATTGTTTGTAAACAACATACCGTTGCATAGCAAGCAATATCGTCCTTTATTTCTGTTTTCCAAATATTAAAACTGGAGGAAATAATTGAATTTTTTGCAATCAGTAGCGAATATGGTATGATTTTTATTACATAGACATAGCATGTAGGTCTCATGTTCATACTAAATATAAAAAAGAAAAAAAAAATCCCCCACAATCATTCATGCTTGCAAAAAAAAAAAAAAAAAAAAAATCAGTTTTTTTTTATTTCATGATGAAATTTGGAAAACAGAGGTATGTGGTTATTATCTTGTCAGTCGCAGTACATTGCACGTAAATTAACGAATGTAATTTTTTTCTATTATAGAGATGATATTTTAAAGCGACAGAAATATGTTAAAGCATTTTTCAAGAATTTGTCTAATTTTATTGATGATATATATATAAACATATGCATAACTGACTTGCAAAATTCGTAAAATATCATAAATGAAAGAATGAATGCAAGGATTTTTCCTTTTTGTACCTTGGATAGCTATCTCTGTAAATTAATGTAGGTGCAAATAAAAAATATATCAGTTTTCCTACTTCTAGACAAGGAGGTGAGTTTGATTCCTCATCATCATCTGAAAAAAAATCGTAAACAGAGATTTTTAATTTTTCAATATGGAAAAACAAAAGCAGTACATATTTTATAAAAAGTACAGAAAAAAATAGAGATCATTAAGAGCTACCAAAATTATGAAATTTCTTTAGTAATTACTTTCATGCAGGCTTATTTTAACTTCTTAACGTATATAAAATATTAAAAAATGATGAAATTCAAAAAACTGGAATGCATTTTTAACATTTGTCATAATTGCTTGTTACGATTCATCCACGGTACTAAGGATTTTATTACTTTTAACATGATAATGATTGTTGGTTGGAATATTGCCTGCATATTATTTGGTGCAACATGCAAATTTAAAAATTATTCAAAATTTTCATGATCAGGCAAATTATTTCACCCTGAACAATCAGATCTAATATGTTTTTCAGTAGTAAGTTCTCTGAATGGGATTTATCAAACTTTTAATTCTATTTTTAAATAAAAATTCATTAATAAATCTATTTTTTTCCCAGGCAGCTTTGGCGTATGATAATGCAATAAACTTTTGCAATGCTTTAAATTTCAAAAAGTTGATTTTTCAGTAATACCAATTTTAATTAATGATGCAATTGCGTAAAGTAAAGATGCTTAAAGTATTATCACAATACCAATGTTCGATTCTAGATTTATTTATTGTTTATTAATGGAAGGCTCTTTAATAAATCACTATCAATATTTTAAATAAGTCAAAAAATTTTTTAAAAAATTGTCATATTCATAATGCGCACGATTACAGCGGATTTATTCTAGTGAAGCTTTAACGTTTAGTTTAAGTTGAATTTATTTTTTGTAGGTGTTTTAAATAAATGCTTTTTCCAGATTTTAACTATGAAAAGAATGTTATGCACAATGACTACACTGAGAAAGGATCTCATTGTTTTGAATCGTAATTAGATGATTAGGAAAACATCAGAGCCACACCCCACACTTTAACACCACACACATTTGAGAATGTCTTGAATATCGACGGCAAGTTTCACATAAATGCTAGCCAACACCCACAGTGAATATTCAGAAAAATCGAGTCTCATATTTATAATCTTTTCTTCTCAAAGCCGAGATATCACAATAGGATTAACAGTCTTGGGAATTCTTATAATCATCTTATTTGTAGTATTAAAATTTTCAGTGGGACACATTTTTGCTACTGAAATACTAAATAGTGTAATATTCGAACGCAATTAAGATTTGCGCACTGGGAAAGCAACTGAATGAATCATCGTCATCCTTGTAACCTGTAGTAAGTGAAATATTTTATCAAGATTTGACATTAAATATCAGCTAATGGTGTTTCAAATTTGATGTTGTTTGGGAGAATTCTACACTTAGATCGTGTTCTGTATTATATTAGGTAAAGATTCTAAGCTATCTGACAAAAATGTAAAAACGAGTAGATGAAATTAAACTAAGCAGATTTTTATCGAAAAACGCAGGTAGAAATGTGTAGCTAGTGTTACACATACACAAAGTAGAAATGACTGATTAAAAAGTGAAATCAAAAGAGACATTGGTAATTCAATTCTTAATGATAGGTACTGTTAAAGGCAAGCATCAACAATATCAGAAGATTTATATTGCTTTGAATGAATTGATTCTACTAGAGATCTTGAGCATTTCAAGTATATTTCCGGCAGCAACTGACATATTAGAAACTGGATTATCAATCTTGGATTAGACTGCGGTGGCCTGAGGAAAGGTTTAAGATCTGGATTCGTGGCAAGGAATTCCAGATTCTGTGCAAGTGGACTTAGTCACGTTGAATATGACATCGAGAACCGAACATCCTCTGAATAATATGGTGACATTTAGAGCAGGTAAGTACCAAATCTTTCAAGTATTCTGCATCCCAAATAACCCACGTGATGCTCCTGTCAATACTCCTTCGTACAGTGGTTGGCAGGGTGGCCGGCCTTGTACACAAGAGGACCTCGTGATGCATTTAAAGAAAAAGTCAATATAACTTATTCAAACTAAATCTAACCAAACCTTATGTTATAAAAACTGAAATTTGAATTAATATTGCGAGAGCTATAGATTAGGAGAGGGCCACATTTTTTGCCAGTCTGTGCTTTATTCTGATTTTCTTTTAAATCTTTTGATGTTAATGATGGTTGCACACGATAATTTATACATAAATTACAGTTGTATAGCTATTTTTTTATATCGTATATGCAATCTAACTTTATTAAAATTGTCATTCTAACGATAAACACCAGAAACAAAAATTTTCTTAATTTTTAACGGCATTGTATAATTTTATGGCTTTATCAGGATTGAATCACCAAAAATACGAATCAATTGAGATTTCACAATACCTTGATGGAGCTTATACTTTAAAACTCTGTTAATGTTTTCTCGAACAAATGCATAACTCTTCATAAAAAGTCTAAACTGAAATGGAAGAAATACAAAACATATGTCAATATAGATATAAAGCGAAATAAAATATATATAAGTAAAAATTGATACAAAAAATGCTAATATTTTTCCTTTACAGTTTAATATCAATGACAATGAATGAAACGATGAAAATGAAATTTGCAGTTAAAATATAAAAAAGATATTTCAAGACTATGAAAGATCGAATAATTTGAAAATCATAATTGTCTTAACTATATTTTTACTTGCCAAAATGCTTTTTATCCAGGCATCAGTATGTTATACTAAGCAATAGATCTGTCTTATCAATCAATATCTGCTATCAACGCTGTAGTCTATGTTGCTCTGTATTTTACGTTGTCATTATTGGCTTATCTTCATCAGATAGTTCCAAAATGTTGAATATTTCTTACTATACATCAAAGGATATAAACCATTTTTAATTGGACGTCAATAAATATTATGAGAATTAAAAATTTAGAGAGCATAAAGAAAATAAAGTTCGTTTTCTTTAGATGTATAAAACATTTTTAAATGAATAAATGCATTATAAAAATGCAGATGATATTATTAGCTTGTATTAAAAAACTGTGATGACTACGAATAATCTATCACTATATGTTCCAAAAAGACTTGTTTTGGATTAATTTGCATAACTTATCCGCTCTATTTCCAATTTTTTTTTTTCGTCGTTCATGATTCTGCAAATTTTTTATCTAATTCGATTGAACAGACTTTCTCTTTTATTGAGCTAACGAAAATGAGAATTCGTTTTAAATTAAGAAAATATAAAACATTTTTCAACTCACTGGAATATAATTCCTTTCATCAAATGCTCTGTTTTGAAAACTATCTCTGCCAAAAGCATCTATTGTATTTCCAATACAATCTTTATTTTTATAAGACTTAGCATTCTTTTATAAATCTATGCTTTGTCGTATATCATGTGCTGCCTAACCACAGAATTTAGACCAATAAAAATGAAATGCCAACTGCTTTTACTTTCATTTTTCAACAGCTAAACAATACTGATGAAATCTTATATTTTTTCTTTTGGTTAAATTATTCTTTGCTTGTAGGCGAGAATTGGCCTTTGTCAAAAGTTTTGGCTCTATAATTTGCTTCCCACATAGAAAACATAACTTTAAATCAAAGTCTTTGAAAAGCACTTTTTTGATAGATATTACAGCTTGCATGCATTTGACTCATATTGTTTCTTCTTCTATAACTTCTTACTTATGAAAGCATTTCCTTATTGAGTCTGTGCATTTTCAATCTTTTTTTATCTATCAATTGATAATCTATTAATAAAGTCATTAATACCTTGTTTATCAGGAGGTACATATTCACAGACACTAAGGAAATACTGATAATCTGGAAGCAAATCATCGAAAACTTCAGTGATGAGCATATGGTCACGTATATTTCCCGTAGATTGCTTTAGTTTTACGTTCTAATTTCATTTAAACTGGGAATACATTCCGTCATTTGTTTTCCATCGCAAGTAGCATTAAAAATCTTTTTGTAACATACACATCTTTTGTAACATACACATCTTTTTGTAACATAACATCTTTTTGTAACATAACATCTTTTTGTAACATACATCAGCACAAATCCAAAGTGAGTATTCACTTTGGATTTGTGCTGATACAAAAAACATATTACTTTAGCAATATTACAGGTCCATTTTCATTCCAGCTAGCTGTGATATCTTATGAATTTAAATAACTTTTCTTGCATTCAGTTAGCTGTTTTATGTCTTCCTCTAAATCGTCATTTATTGCTGGAGCAATTTTTTTAAATATTCTAAAATAGTTCTTCGCTCTGTAAAATTACTTTTACTTGGAATTTCCATAAATTTCAGTTCTGAGCTCCTTTGGAAAGCAATAATTCAGTACTATTACTTGATTCAATCTCAATATTGTTGTTTCAATCTTTAGTTCAACTATCTACTAAACCTAACGTTTTATTCCTCTGTTTAATTTCAACAAATTTATTTATAACTATAGCAGATATATGGTACCTGAAGCCATTATCTGTTAAACGTTTAACCATTTTACTAGATAAGCGATTTTTACTGGATTTCAGATTTGTAAAAAAAAAACTACTTTCTTATAACCATAAATAATTAACTTGAAAAAGAAATTTATAATCTACAAACTATATACATAAATGTTTTTTTTTCTGATCTTGATATTTAAACTGGTCCCATGTAATAATTAATGACCCTTAGAATTGAATATTGAACACTTGTAGTTTAGTTACCACATTATATTGCCTATTATGTATACTATCAGCGAAATAAAAATAAATAATGCCTCCGAAGGCATAATTCAATTACTATCAAGTATCATATCAAGATACCACTGAGCTAAATAATACAGAAGCGAAAAAAAGAATTCTTTAAAACCACATAAAAATATGAAAAGAACTCGTATGCAATAATAATTCATTTACTCTCAATTGTTATTTTTATTGAATGGCAACACGTGGAACTCAAATATTGCGCGAAATGCTAATGCATAAGCCTGGTGTTTAATTAATAATTAAGTCCCGTAGGTCAACTTGGAAAAAAAGTTTATTCAGTAAAATAAATAAATAGAAAACACACTAAAATTAGAAAAGTTGCACAGATCAGTTACAAACTTCAAGTTACGATAATTAGAAATGTACTGAACTCTAGAATGATACAAAAATTATAGCTCTCCAATTGCAAACAAAATTATGATGATTCCTAAAATTTCCCAACTATTAATTCTAATTTATCATTTAGAATCAAGTTAATAAAAATTAATTCGAATTTTAAAATAGCTTTAAAAAAATTTCCATTTGGGATAATCCATCTGTGACCCATATTTCATCTCGATATATAAAACGATCCAAGAGTGTAAAGCGACGATTAAAACGAGCAGAAAGATAAACCAGATCTTTTATATATTTAGAATATCATCCCTAAATGGTTTTGCAATTTATTAATTAATAGATTTCTGATGTTTCACCGAATGAGAGAAGTATTAATTATAACATAACGTAAATGTAAGAGAAATAAAGACAACATTAAATTCTTATTTAACTCTTAACTTGTATACTCTATTAACTCATATTTATGTATACTTGGTTTATAAAAAAAGAATACAATACTGACCTGTTCCATTACTAACGCGCAAGATGATGCGGGTGGTATATTGCAGTCTATGATTATTTTTGGTGGAATTATCAGCAAAGCCGCTTCATACAAAACGAATAAAGTGCAAAACATCAAATCATAAAGGCCTATAAAGAGATTAAAATATCCATTAATTTCATATCTATTCATACTAATCCATTGTTTTTGCTTTATACGAAATGAATAAAGTTCAAAATATCAAATCATAAAGGCCTATAAAGAGATTAATGTATCCATTACTTTCATATCCATTCATACTTATCCATTGCTTTTGCTTTATACGAAATGAATAAAGTGCAAAGCATCAAATCTTAAAGGCCTATAAAAAGATTCAAATATCTATTACTTTCATATCTACTCATGTTTATCCATTGTTTTTGTTTCATACGAAATGAATAAAGTGCAAAATATTGAATCACAAAATCTATAAAGAGATTAAAGTATCCATCGTTATACATACAGAGTTCTAAATATTGAGCGATCATAAATTCTTTAATTCAGAAACGTTCTTTAATTTAATTTAAAATTAATTCTTTAATTTAAACGTAAGCCACTTTATACCAATTTTCCAGAAAAATGAAAAATAAAAATGGAAAAACTTCAATTCGTTATTTGAGGATTTATATTCATATTAACCAGAATAAATTATAAAAAGTGTATTCTTAATAAATTTACCTAGTTATGACTTGATGTAATATCAGATTTTGTATACAAAATTGTTGTAACTGGAAAATCGTCTTTTTTAAATTACATTCCTTTGGTACTGAAAAGCAGAATTATAAAACACCTTTCAGGATTGAATAAAGGATGAGTAAATTATAGTACTGGTGTGAACTTGATATCTTCTTTGCGAAGAAATTGCGAGTTATTTCCTTTATATCAAATAATGAGTTTAAAAAAGTTAGATATGCGCTACATTGGTGATACGTAAAATATCCAATGGCTATTCAGTCTCAAATCTAGTGTTATGGGGCACGCATTTCAGACATTATTCCTCCAAAGATCTTGTAGCGAATGCCTATCATCTTTCCATATGAATCTGTAAACTACAGTCTCCGTCGAGGCTGTGTGTGACGTAATGGCGCGCTGCACATCATCCGGGTATTGACACGCACGATGCTTCTAAAAAGCTATTCTCTCCGTTTTCTTCGGAATGTTCGCGCACTCGCCTCGGTGAAGCTTGTAGTGAATCAAAATTATTTGTTTCATTTCTTAAGTTTAAAAGTAAATAAAATTATTTTTCTAACATGTTGCAATAATTGGAGTCAACCACAACTGCACGTAACCCTAATTACGACATCCTCAAAGCTTATTCATTTTTGGTCTTAAAAGAAATTTTTTTAGGGGGGGGGTTATGGTCATTTCCATTCACATGACAACTGAGAAATTTAAAGTCACACACAAGCGTTCTTTTTTTAAATCTTTTAAATGAATTACTATTTTAACTGAATCCTTTAACGACGTATCATGCATTAAATACAGAATTTACGTTCTTTAATTCTGTATACGCTTATTTAAAATTAATAAAAATATTAATTTAAAAAACAAAAATCAATTAAATTCTCTTAAGAATATGAGATGCTCTTTTCTTTTTTAAGCAATAGCAATAGAAGTAAAAAATAAAACGTAGCATTTAATTAAAAGCTAAAATAAATTTATGGTTAAATACAGATTTAAAAATGAGAAATTCCCTAAGATAAAAGAGTTTGACAAAATATTAAAAAAAAATAATCTGCAATGTTATGTTTTTGCATTCAAATTTTAAATCCTTTCAATAAAAGCGTAATCAAATTGCATAAGTACATAACCAATAACTGAGATTTTCAGCTTTTGTCAAAATAACGACCCGTTTTGAAACTATATTGGAGCTCTTTTAGGATTCAACTTTCAATTTAGAACGCGATTAAAAAATGCAGGTGAAAAGTGAACCACCATATCCTCTTCAAACCTCCGTCCAAATCTAGCAGGAGTGGACGGAGGTTTGCCATACAACAGCCCAGCGGTCAATCGAATCTCTATCCAGCAACCTTTTCAATCTTTAAGCCAAATATGACTCTTGCGCCAAATAAACTACAGAAAAACAACAACAACCAATCTTTAAACTGAACTCTTGGCAATAAACGACGATTCGGTATGAAGGAAATATTGGAATGTAATTTAGTTAGTTTTTTCATAGTTTTTTTTTTTTTTAATTTCAAACAAAAAAAATTATTTTTGTCATGGAAAGTTCACACATAACAACAACAAAAAAAAATACACGAAAAAATCCAAGTAGAATTTAAAGGATTAAAAAAAATCCAATTAGAATTTTAGGGAATTAAAAAAAAATTCAAATAGAATAGGGAACGCTTAAGAGAGAAATACAGCGCATCGTGGCATACAAATCCTGTAAAGATGAATGAAGTAGCATAAGTATATTTGCTGAATCAAGTCCTAAAAATGATTTATTCAAATCATCATTTTTGGAAAGATGTACTTGAAGTCGGAGTCTGAATTTTATAGTGCTAACATGGTCTTTTGTATTTCTTTATACACAAGGCGAGAATAACTGGAAGGACTAAGTTTTAGCTAAGGTATTTGAGATCATTTTAAAGACCTGAATCTCATAACTAAAAATAAATATCTTAAGAGTTTTCTAAAGTCTTATTTGATTAGTTAAAAATTACTTCCAAAAGCAAAATATAAAATGTAAATCACAGTTCAAAGAAGTTAGTGCGTTTTAAGATCAAAAATATGACACCAAAGTATCTGGAAATTTAAATTTCATATTTCATAAAAATTATGTCTAAATGTTCCGAGCAGAAAACACATTCAGCTCTCGATTCTACCAGTTTCACAAGCATATGAAAAATTCTATCATCATATGAAGCCTTTGTCTTTTGTGCACAACGTTCTCTTTCGTTATAGAAATTTTAAATATAAGATCTTAATCACAAAATAATTAAATTATATATTTTCTAAGGAACTATATAACAATCAGTTTTTCCATTTGCAACTTAACACTAAACTTTGAATTTGAAAGTCATAAAATATGCTGATTTTTTCCTTTTAAATGTAACATGCTTTGAAAAATGATCAAAGATCTAGCAAAGCAACACTGACTTCAAAATTAAATATGTTTATTTCAAAATGTTTTTGAACATTTTGGAAAATATTTCTTTTTAGAAAGCTTAAAAATATAAAATAATAACGAAAATACAAATTAACTTTTTATAAAGAGGATGAATAGTATCACTTGAATCATATGAATATTATCTTACTATCATCATATCTTTCACTTGAGACAACACAAATCATTTCATTTCTACTTTATCCCATATTTTTCTGGACTATTCATTATTTCAATGGCATATTTATTTAAGATGCCCAAAAATACTTAATACTTACCCTTCTTCTTCGCAAATGCTCTAGAAGAAGCCCAGAATCGAAAGACAGGATGTAAAAAGAAAACAATCGATAAGTTGATGCCAATCCATACGGCAGTAACAATGTGAAACTGACCAAATGACCATGAAACCAATGCTAAATCTCTTTTTAACCTAAAATTTAAATCACAATAAAATAAAATAACGAATAGAATGCCACAATTATTCATAAAATCATAATTTAAATTTAAAAAAAAACTTTATTTGAGTTGGATTATGGACTTAAAAAATATTTACGCAACCTGATCGAATATATCCCTTAGTTTTTTAAGTATCAACTATTTTTTAAACATATTTTTTTATTAAGGTAGTTGGGTCGACCTAAAAGTCTCAATGGGAGTAAAGGTTTATATAAAAGAACAAATGAAAAATTAAAACATAGTTCAATTTAGCTTTGTTCGAATAATGTTACTATAAGAAATTATTTGGAACAGATTTCTCAATTTTTAGCAAATAAAAGAACAAATGAAAAATTAAAAAATAGTTCAATTTAGTTTTGTTTGCATAATGTTACTACAAAAGATTATTTGGAACAGATTTCTCAATTTTGAATCATGATCAAATGAATAAAAAGTAGCAAAATATGTAATTTTAAAGGTAGAAATATGTTTAACTATAAACAATTTACTAACATATTTTTAAAATAAGATTAAATTTAATTATAATTATAAAAACTGCACCTGACTGGAACACAAATAGCTTCTTGAATCGGAATAGCACAGAAAATAGTTATAATGCAGTTATAATAAATAGTATTCCTCAAAAGCTAGACTGAGAAGAAGGCAAAACACGAACACACTATTTCAATTAAAAATTTCAAATGTTTATCCAGAGAACATAAAAAAATGTGGCTATGTGATTTTAGAACATAATTTGAGAAAGAAATAAAAAAAAATGATACAGAACATATGACATTGTATTAATGTAATATGTTTTATAAAAAGTTAATTATGTATATTATTGTGCTTAAATATAAATAATCAACAATAAAATCTGCGTTCAGTGAATTTATTTCGTCAACTCTGTACAGTTAAAATGTTTAGATTATCCAAATATCATAATAAAATTCACATAAAAATTTGCGTCACAAAAGTGTAAAAATCCATCACATATATGAAGACATAAAATAAAGTATATGTCATAAAGAGTGAAGAAATATGAGCGAATAGAAATTTTCATAAAATCAGTAAAAATAAAAAAGGGATTATTCCAAATATTTTAAATAAATGGAAGCAGAGTAATAAAAAAGAAGAAAAAACGATTAAAATTCAATTTATAAGAATTTATCGTCCAATTAATAATAGAAAAAATATTGTCAATAAACGAATAAAATAACGCAAATGATAATTTGCCCTGAACAAAAGGGAGGAAAATATGGATATCATGCTGTATTGTTTACTTTAAATTGTTAATCAGTGAATACCTTTCAAAATTGAATTAGGTTTATAACAATATTAAAATTTTTCCATGCGGATTATCATCATTAGGCTTTATATGATATTTAAAAGTAAAAACCTTTATTATAAATTGATCAGTGATCCAGTTTAAATTTGTGCATATCATAAATGATCAACTGGCGCATTTCTATATTTTGCGGCATGATTCAGATCACATTGTTTACTGATTTTTAACCCTCCTTTGCATGGTTTTTTTTTTGTGAAATAAATCAGGATAATTCCTGCTCTAGATTAAAGGAAATCTTCAATGTCCCTCTCTTCTAAATTCCTCCACTCATTATCGTATTTATTAGAAAAAAAGAAAAGAAAAGAAAAAGAAATCAGATGTGTTATAAAAAATATTCAAGAAATAGAAAGTTTCTTCCAACCACAACAAGCAGCGAAATGGCAAGTTCAAACCTCCTATAATGATTGTGACATTTAAATTCTTTGACAGCTACGTTCCTTATTACGCAATAGGTGCGAAAAAGTCAATAAATTTACAGTACACCTGTTTTGAGTTCATTTTTTGTTCACTAGATGTTATGATGGAAATTTCTATCATCATGCAAAGATGGGTTAAGTAATGGTATGCTTACGTATTGTGATTAATAAACAAGTCTATGGTAGACGATTAAAATAAAAGAATTGTATGCTTATATATACATTTTTTTCAAATGAAGATTACAGCATAGTAATTTCTAGAAACTGAATGCAAACGGAATCTAAGAAAGAAAAGAAAAAAATATCTGGTACTTACCGTTCAACATTAAAGTAATAGAAGATAGCGATGTGCAGGTACAGGAATACAAAAAAAGCAAGAATTAAGTTGTATAAAGAGCGTACATTAGGACTTCTCCAAAGATTTCTGAATAGAAACGGAAAATCAATAATAATAATAAAAATAACTTTTTAAAATGCTTAATGTTTTAAATTTTTAACATTTAAACATAAAATCAGATAGAGATTCTTAAGAATTTCTTGATACATTTTATTAGAAATCAAAATTATTTAAAATTACATATTTTGATCAATAAAAGAATATTGTTTAAAAAAAACCATGTTAACATTTCAGGTGGTATCAACATGCTAGCAATTTTATTTCTTCGTATGCGCAAGTATAGACATTTTTATTAAAAATTAAACAGCATTAAGATTCGCTAAAAATTCGCCATATTAGATATCGTCAAATTTAACAATGAACCGAATAAAACTATTCTTTGGAGCTACTTTTATTAATATATTTAAACTCAGAATAGCTTTCATTTAATTTTTTTTACTCTTCCTATTAATCTTTCATTCATAATTAAAATTATCGTGTAATAAGGTAATTATTTTTCTGAAATTATTTACAACGCAAAGGGAGTTTGAATTTGTGAAGCCACATATTTCGCATTTTCCCACACATTTAAATTCAACTCAAATTTAGTTGAATTGATTGATAAAATAAGAAATTAAGTTTCGAAGTATTAAAATATTGCATTTTTTCGAAGTACTCAGGAATTAAAATTTTCTAATTTCCAGCATATCAGAATGCGTGTTAAAAAGGAATAACAATCATCAGTCCTTCTTAACATGAAATAAATCAAATTTAAATTGAATAAAAATTCGTTTTTGAAATTATTTCTGCAGACATTTTCTTATTTGTAAAATAGCATATGTTTTATCGTGTACTATAAATGAGAATTAAGAAAATAATATAAACACAACGAAACTGCATGCATCCATAGAATATAAATTATGATTTTGCAGGAATTTCGTAAAAGAAAAAAGTCCCTGTTTTGAAACCTGACTCAAGTCTTCTATACTCTATTATGAAGTCAGCATAACTGAGCGATATTCACAAATTTTTTTGAAATATCTATTGACATACAAGTTAAATGAAAAACATTGCAAATATTTTCGATTATCGAGTTAAGTGACTTCGAAATGACCTCAGGTTTAGTGAAAAATGGAAAAAAAAATTGCAAAGAAATCAGAATACAATTTAACGATAAAATAAAATTTATTATTTTGAAGCATATCGTAACATACGAGAATAGGAAAACTGTCCACAACTTGTAGGGCATCTCAAAATTCTTCTATGTATTCGAAGAATATTCGGAAATAATTATTCAGAAATGTAAAAAAAGATCTATTATTCTCTAGAAACATAAATTAGCAATAAACAACATTTAAAATGAAAGATTGAACCAAGCTACCATTAAAAAGATTTGAACCATGGTTAATCACATCGAGTTCAATATTCAACTAAGCCAAGATGGCTGGTGACTTATATACAAATCTAGGAATAATGAACTTTCATTTGAAATAATATATATATATATATATATATATATATATATATATATATATATATATATATATATATATATTAAGTGGTTGTAGTCAAGGAACTATTCTTTGGTTTTCCTCGTAATTTTAAATATTTTGAAACAATAGTATTTATTAAACTTAAAAGTTATAAGAATTAATGATACTTTAGCAAAAATATTTAATGGCATGGCATCTAAAATAAAACATCATTTTCATGGTTATCTGAATGGAGTGAAATATATTTAAATTAAAGTAATAATCTTATGACTTACGTTAAAGTTGAATTTCTTAAAACAAATTCTTTTCTTCGTAATTCCCTCGGAGCTTCAGAACCTCTGAAAAATATTTTAGATGAATAAATGTGGATGGAAAACTGCAGGCAGAATATGGCGTCGTTCCCTGGTTATGAAAATTCATTAAGCAAAGAAATATTATATTTAAACAAACTACTATTGTTTGTAAATAATTAGTATAAGTTTATAGGCAAATTGCCTTAGTTAATTGCAACATAATTTTTATTGCTAGTGTAAAAGTGAAATTCTACTATATATCTTTCGTTAAGCATTAAATTTCTTAGCGCTATATACTTTATCTATGGAACTACCTATGAATTCTCGAATTCTCAGACTCGGACACTACTTGCATTTTTACCCCTTCCGACGCCATGAAAGGATGATTTATAAGAACAAATCCGATTTAAGTGATGATTGTCGTTACTTATTCCACGGGGAATCTCAATTTCAAATTCTTGTCTCAGGAACAATGCTTGAAAAGTCCGAACAGTTTGTTCTGTATAGGCACACAATTCAGGTCTCCTTGAAACGTGTCAGTCCTAGATGCCTGAAATGTTTCTTTTGGTGCAATACGAATTTATTTTGTAGGATTGCGCTAAAAAATAATAAACAAGATCCAGAAATATATTACTTTTTTTAACCTGTCTTCTTCTTCTTTTAACTTGTTGGAAGGTCATTAACAGAATCAGATTTTTAAACTAATTTAATCAATTTATGAAATTAGCTATTTAGAATAGAGTTCACGACTCATTCCAGTTTTAAATCCACGATATGGATTCTTTCATGAATCCATATCGTGCTTTTTATCTCATAGATGAAATTTCTTGAAGAATAAATTTTCGATTTAATGCTTTTTGCTCGTCGTTTCTATGAAGAGACATTTCCGACAGGTAGAGCTACTAATTTATCGTTTGGTTTCTTAATTAAGACCTTTCACAGAGCGGTACTAGTTCACCGTTTGGTTTCTTACTTTTAATTAATCAATTTCGCGTCTCAAAGAATCATTTATCGTTAGAATTTTCAAACTTTTTATGTTTCTAAGTCACACTCGTGTAATACGCAACTAACATTTATTCTTTTAACTACTTTTTGTATACTTTAGATCCACATAATTTGAAGATTTGAACCGCATGTTACAAATAGTAAATGTTTCTCAAAGAAAATGTAAACTTGTGATAAATATTAGAACATATTTTAAAATCAAGCTACCTTATATTAATTGGATTTTACCACACATGCAACAGCTTTAAAAATATTGCAGTATTCTGTTTGTATGACGGATTTGAATGTTTGAGGTACTTTTTGGTTTTGAAATGATACCGATTCCCTTTACAGTATTATAATCATCGTCAAATAAGGCAAAAGAGAACAATAGTGTATTTCACATACAGTATATTAATAAGAGATATAATTACTGTTTTGAGACATAGGGGAAAACCTTATCTGTGATTGAAAGATTTGATGCTGTAGAATTAATATGTATTGAATTTTTTAAATAATTTTGTTGTCACCCTGTAACTCATTTATTTTGCCAAAAATATACTAATTGAAATCATGTATTGTTTTTCTAAAAAATTTAATGCAGAAAATGTTAAGAAAAATTGACTTTTAATACTATTTACATTATGAATCTGACAGCAAGGCATTTAATTATATATTAAATGTCTATTAAAGTTTTAAAATTTAAGTTTGATCAGATTTTAAACACTTACCTTAAGCTGAAATTAATCAGGGATAAAATATTTCATAACAAGATAGAAATAGTATACAATTATAAATATTCATAGTTGTTAGTTGTCATTATCAATAATTTCTTTACAGTTTTACAAGAAAATATCTCTACATTTCTTACATCCTTAAACTAAAAATAATAGTAAATATTCCTTAAAGTTCATTAAATTGCATCATTTAGGTGCATCATTATAAATATACCCACATTAAATCTATCGAGTCAGAAAATTACAGCGAGAAATTTGGGTCACAATGATAAGGACTGTTATTGCTTTCGACTGACCCTTGAGAGGGTGGAGTTCGCTGAAGACACGGAACTATAATACTAGAACGTTTTTGAGACACTTTGTATACTAAAAAGATATTGAGAGGAAAAGCACGAAGGACATAAAAATTCACTAGGAAAAGCGATATAATGGAAATAAAAATGCAAACAAAATATGATTAATGTAAAATTTATTTATTAATGGAAGACTAATAATAAACTAATACATACAAAAGATTTCTAGATTAACATTGTCTATTTCGTTCTTTGCATTTTAGAGGCATTTTTCTTCACTATTAATGAACTAAAAAAAATCTGGCATATTTCAATATATTAAATCAAAAAGAAAATTAAAGAAAATATCTAAGCGCTGCTTCGATATTCTAAGTCACTAAAACATACATAATATTATATTATAACAAAATAATTTAGCAAAAAATACTCCACTTTCTGATTACATGTTAAAATAAATATCCGCTTTTTTAAGAAATAACACCTTTTATGTGTTCTGAAAATCTTTCAAAATTCAAATGTATAGAAACAGTTTTGATTTTCTTTGAGATTAAATTGTTTTGCATAAATATAAAAATAATTTTCTGTTTTAAGAGCCATAAAAAAAAACTAAAAATAATAAAGATGCTTACTTGGGTAAAGATAGCTTATTCATAAAATCGTTTTGAGGTTTTTTATGTTTTAATTCAAGTTCCGTGATTATTCTATCAGGGTCTTTCTCGAACTTGGCATCAACATCATTCAAAATATCAATACTCGGATCCTAATGAAGCAATGCATATATTAAGGATATTTAAATGAAAAAAAAATCACTTTAAGTTTCATTTAATAAATTAAATTAACAGAATCTCTCTCTTTCTCTCTCTCTATATATATAACGCTAACGTGTCATAGAAATCACTCTTATTACTTATCATCGAATGGCAACAGTCTAATGTAAACAAAGCGACATGCAAAGGTTTCAGACTACTTTATTGAACGTTTGTACAGCTGCACTTAATTCAAAACTTCGCAATTTAACGGAGCTGCAATTTTCAATTTATGGAATTCAAATAATTAATAGAAAAACAAAATAGTATTAGAATTTTTGGGTTTGCTGTGTCATTATATACGGTGTACAGTCCCAGGAAAAAACATATAAAAGAAGTCAAGACGTTATAAACCAATTGAATTGAGTGCGAAAGCAGGCTGAACCGCCGCTTGATTGATGGTTGCTATATCTCGCTTATGAAAACTGATGCTCATATCTTCTAGAAGTATTCCATGTTTTTTTTGTGTGTGTGTGTGTGTGTGTGTTACTAAATTTTTTTTAAAAATTACCTTTATAATGATGTCAGTTTCACTTGCGTACATTTTTTCGATATTTTTAAAAATTTACTTTGATTTCAGTCGCATGCGTCCACCAATATTATAATCGATTCCTTTCCGATTCTATTTCAAAGTATGTACATTTCTTTTAATATTCGTGCCAGAAATTTTTAATAGGCAGATTCAATTTAAATAATCTTTTCAGGCGTATCGAATAACACATTGAAATTTTTAAAAAATAGATTCCCAATTAAGATAGAATTAAAAGACGATAAATAAAAATTAAATCCATAAAAGTAAATAGAAAGAAAGCCTTTCTTGATGGTTTATGCTGGTTTCTGTCAATTTAACCCTTTCTAGGGCAGTGGGAAATATGCTTCTCACCAAATTTATCAATCTTTGTATGAATTTATGTAGGTTGGCATAAGTTCTGACAATTTTTTTAGTAAGTCAGAAACTTAGATACTTCAGTTCTTTATCTCAGACAAAATGATGCGTCTTGATTTGTTACTTAATTATTGATAACCAAATTAATTAATTAATCAAATTAAATTTATCTAATAAGCTACATGAATCCCTTTTCTTATTCTAATTTCAAGCCTAAAAATATTTTAACATAATATGACTAAAAAAATAGCCATTTAAAGAGTTAAAGGAACTCTATTTCCTCAACACTTTTTATAAATACAAACTTTTACTTGTAAATAAAAGGAGATGTGAATGAGACAATTAAAGAATTATCCTATCTATATTTCCAAGATCCGAACTACAAGAGACACCATTCCTTAAAGGCATTATAATGGAACAGAAGAGACAGTGGCAGCGAACAGTAATGGCACACATTTATTGAGATTAAGCCGATGAGGATTAAAAAATAAACGCAAATCACAAATCTGGATTTATCTCTTTCATACCAATGAGAAACCAACCAAGAAAATACTCTCCAGTTTGACTCGATGCCTTTCGCATTCATTCAGCAAATGCAAGTAAAAAGAAGTTGCAAAAGAATTTCTAATCCATGCATATTCTGCAAATAAGACGCTTGGCGAAATTACACCAGTTTTTTCAAAAGAATATGAAACATCTCTATGGTACATTGAAAGATTCGAACAATAAAAACAGCATAGAAAGATTTCATGAAAAATTCAGTGAATTTTTTAACAATATAAAAAGGCCTTGAGAAACTAGCGCATTGTTGAAATATTCAATGCTATTTGAAAGGAATTTATGCTGCAGGATATTATTTTACATATTTATTGATCATTATAATGGAATATTATGTAAACAAAACTGAACTTATGCTACTTGCATGCCATCCAGTTTGTTGAAAGCACCAAAACTACTAACAAGATATGTAAAGAATCTGAAAAATGTCTGTTGCCTAAAATTACTCTCCACCGATTGTTTCCGTATTTCCGAAACGGAAATTTTCAGATAAAACTTTTAATTCGAGTCATTCCACCTCAAACAGAAAAAAAAATATTTTTAAAGAATAAATTTGAAAATTTTTAATCAATTAGAAAACACTCATGAAATATTCCTCAGTCCAGAAAGTATAGTAATTAATTGATTCATTTACCTGCAGCATTTGCCTTAGTTCCCAAAGCTCTATATCTCGAGCCTTCTTTCTGATCTCCACCCTGTTAGACATGATCCTCAACCCTCTTCTCTTGAACACCAACCCTGAATGTGATAAACTTCATACAGAGCGATCGACATAAAAGCAAATACAAGAAGTGCACAACAGGTGCGAGCTCGACGGCAGTAAGCAAACAATTTTAGACAGAATACGTGTCCGGTTAAAATCCTTTTCACGACGAAACAATCGTCTGCTCTTAAATAGCAAATATCTGTGTTCAGTTTTACATTTATTCCTTTCAGTAATTATAATAAAGCTAAGGTCCTGTGTTTTGATTTTATTTGCATTAAAAATTTATAAGGCATATTTTTGAAACTTGAGCAACTTATTATTCAATGAAAAAAGATTTTGAATAGATGATAACGGCAATTACAAATATCACTGCATTCCCAGATTTTCAAAACTTTAAATTTTAATATTAAAATACCTCTTTAAATAAGCAATTTCAAAACAATCACATTGTTCTTATCTGGATATAAATGCCTTTTTGGCAATTTGAAAGTTTATGAAGGCAATTAAGATGCGACGTTATTTCCAAACACTTTTCTGAACAAACTAAAATTAAATCAACGCCAAGGAAGAGAGATACAAATTTAACTACATGATTGAAGAAACAGAACAATACTTAAAGATGCAAATCAACGTTCCCATTTAGTTTTATGATTTAAAAAAAAAATTAGATTCTATGTGTGTGGGGGGGCTATCTATCAAACAATACGTTTCGTAGTCTTTCGATCGGTATAATGTTATTAAAAGAAGATACCATCACCTTCATCTCTTTCTTTCTTAAAAAAAAAAAAAAAAAAAAACGTTTTGATTACTTATTCATTTGCAAGCCAGCTTGCTTTTATGAATGTATGAAGCTACACTGAGGAAGTTTTTTCTACTCACCAACAAATCCTCTAAAGTTTTAGTATTTTTCTACGATGGAGAACAAAGAGAATGAATTATTGATTACAATTTATGAAAGCAAAACACAAAATTTGTGTTCTTATAAAGCTTACCATGTAATGCAATGCAATTTTGCTTTTTAAATGGAATAAATATATAAAATTTCTTTTAACATTGGGGATAATAATTTAGAAATCACTATATTATTATATTCTTATTCATAAGAACACAAAATTCTTTTCATAAATGCATAAAATTATAAATAATGGCGCTCATACCGATTTCGGGACATTCGTATAATTTTAATTTAATCCATGTAAATTTCTATTCTAAGCTTTACAAGAGACTTAAATTTTTATGCTAATATATATATATATATATATATATATATATGTAATGATATCTAGTTAAAACATGATTTCTTAATTTTATCTTAATTCAGCCCACATTATTTTTCTTCCGAATCATTCTCTTGCATCCTGATTTAATTCTTACTTTTTGCTTTGTTTATTGAATTATAACACATTCGAAGTAAAACTGCCGATTCCATAACAACGAAGGGATAAAAAAATTTATATTCTTTTCAACATTATCCTTCCCATGTCTGCACGTGTCCAAAAAATCCCTATCAAAATGTCATAGTAAAATCATTGAACAGAAACATTTTGCTCTTATGTCGCGATGTAGATAGACGAAATTCTATCACATTTTCGATGTTCATAATACGACTCTCGTGGTATAATAAATCAAAGTTAAAATTTCAAATATATATATTCTTATAATTAAATGAACGTAAATTGATATGTAGGAACCTGACCAAATGATAATTTTGTCTTAACATTTTAGCTTTTGAAGTTTCAAAATAGTTACATACATATAAATATTTCAAAATTCGAAGTGAATACGGTACTGAAAATTAAATCGACCCCTCCCCCCCACCAACGATCAAGACAGAACATAAAAATGAATGCAACATCAGAAATTGCCTTTTTACATATATATACCTAGCCACTGTCTCTATCGACTCTGCTTCAATTAACGAATAAATAATTAAATAATCGAGGAGAATTCAGCTGGAAGTAATGGAAGACATTTTCCATTCGATCACTTCAGGTTATCTAGCATTTAGATGGTAATAAAAGAGAAAATGCATGGATTCCCAACGGATGACTAATACCTCGTATTGGATATTAACTTCGAACCTCTATTACATCTAACTTTAAATAAAATTATTATCGAAATGCAGTTTCAATGGTCCTTTAAACTGTCCATAAAGAGAAATTGTTCAATTCTCCAAGTTTTTAATTAATTGAATTACCAGCTTATCGAGAAAAATCCACATAGTATTCCAAAAAGTATTCCACAAAATCCAAAAAGTATTACAATTTAAATTAAAGTTCTAAATTATTCCTTTTTTTTTCCCACCTTGCAATTTTATTTGGAACGTATATTATCCTTTAATGGAAATTTCGCGCGGCAAGGAAAAGTAATGCACACCATTTCGAATTTCTGCCAACTCTTAACATTCCAGCGGGAGTGCGTACATATAACAGAATTTATAATAAAGTATAATTTCATTTAACTTTCAACATTAGGGCAGTAAGAAATCACAAATGCGACTATTCTTCCTGCTTTTAATTGAAGTTTGGAATTTCAGAATTAAAAAAAAAATTATGTTTATATCACATATACACACGATCCTTGAATCAAGTTCGTGCTCAAGTAGTGCGGTTATTTTTTTAAAAATTTACTTACAATCAATTGCCATATTATTCTAAAAGATCTGCGATTACTGCCAAGTGATTTTATAGATGGTATATTTTGAATTTTATGTTTTGAGCATTCGAAACGTGTTTACTTGAATTGCAACTATGCAATGAATTGAATACTGAAACCCAATCTTGGCTTTTTATTCATATCTAAATTTTAATCGTTTTCTTATTCCCATAACCGTTATTTTGCTAATTAGAAGATTTAAAATTTACCAAACCCGAAATTTTTTTTAAAAAAATTCTCCTTTTAATGATTTTTACTACAAAAGGCCACATCCCGTTACTAGACCGTTGGTCATTTACGATATATGGATTATATTTGAAATTTCAATTATTTTCAGATCATTTTATTACATTGTTTCCGTTCTTTTTAATAAACCATTTATAATTAATGAACTTAACCTTTTTACGACCATGATCAAACCAGTTAAATTTTATAAGTGTATCGGCCAAGCGGTCAGTTTTACCAGTATTTCCGATGATATCGTAATTATTTTTTCAAATTTACAAACTATTTAAAAATTCAAGAAACTGAAATTGGATAGTATTCAGTAAACTGACCATTATTTACGGGATATTATATAATTCAATAGTAATTAATTGAAGGTTGAAATTCGCATTTTTTTTTCTGCACTTGTTTTACGCTTGTCACGCGTCTTATTCAACATTAGCGCGAATTTCTATCCAAGTTTCATTTATTCTAAAGATTTAAAAATCGACTGCAGAAAACAGTTCCGGTTTTTCTGCTACGTACTGAGCAGCCTCTATGGTTGACAACGATTCGAAAATTGGTCAACATTCATGGTGTTCTATAACATCATTTTTTCGACTTTCATTTAAAGTAACGTTGCCCGATATTTAGAGATCTTTGTGCATTATTGCTTTTAAAACTTAACCAGGAATTTTCGCAAAATAACAAAATTAAAGTCTGAAAACTATCCTATTCGAGATCAAGGAGCAATCTTCCGGGGCTTACGCGTCAAGTTTCTGTCATCAAGTCCAATCAATTACATGTTTTAAAAAAATACAGGGATGTGAACAATGAACTCGTCGTACACCAGAGAACATGCTTTAAAAGAGATAACGGACAATTACTCATTTTACGGTATTTAAATATAAATCCACTACTTAAATCTATTTTAAATAACCATTTAAACTAATTAAAAAGGCCCGCTTTTATCGTCGCGGTGAGCTCAAATTATTTGTATAATGATTTTAATAAGACTAAGCATTTGGGCCTTTTATACTCCTTCCCTGTGACTTTGGGGAGCTCTATTTAAAAAATTTAAAGAAAATGTTTTGTTTTGAAAAAGAGATTTCACGAAATTTCTTTGCAAGAGGAGAGTCCTAGTTAAAACTAAACGTCTAAATTCAGCATGAATACCACAGATTTATAATTCTAGTCGCTTTGACGCAGATAAAATTTTAAATTTCCACGAGAGAGGTTCAACGTCCACCGGTTTGTACTTTCAGAAGCATGCAAAAGAGCCAATTCAAAAATGCAACCTTTTAAATATATTAAATTTTGGTACGTTTTAATTTTAACTGCAATTTTGATTTCAAGCGTTTGGGAAAAAGGCGTATATATAAACAAATGCACCATTATTAAAAGTTTGCGAGAAAGTGTTTTAGAGATAGTTTCTATTCTATTTTTTCATTTAACAAATTCAAGTTTCCATCATCAGCGCAAATTCCTGTCTAAGCTACCTTTACTTTAGTGATTTGAAAGATGATAGTTTTTAGAATAGAGTTTTGACATCGATGATATGAAAACATTGTGTGGTTGACCATTTTCGTTCAAGCTAGGAATTTTGTGAAATTAAAATTTAAAAAAAAAACATTCGGAAGTACCTGGTATAAAATATTAAATGCAATAATGCTCAAATAGGGAAGTGAAAATATTAATCGTACTATAGTGATAATAATTATCATTTATGCAGTTTAAACCAACTCAATTTACTATGTTTAAATAGAATCCCACTACTCCAATCTCATTTAAATGACAATTTAAAATAAGAATATAAGGCTTGATTTTGATAATTATTTAAATTTTTCTAAACCTAAGATAAAACATATGTATATATACTCCCTATATAAGATGGCAAATTTGTCTTAAAAGTCAACAAACTAATTTCTTTAAATGGGAAGAAGATAATTCGCTTGAAACAGGAAGTAGAAACTACAACTACAAATTTAGAATAATACCAGATTTCCATAATTGAAGGAGCTAAAGCGCAAATAAAAGAACACAACACAGACCCACTGACCACACAGCAGTCGCATGCCAGCTCATAAAACGGCGTCTGGATGCGAGTGATGCGGGTTTATGGGTGCCTTTTGGCGGCTTTCTATCTCCTTTTCTTTTGTAGGAGAAAGATGAAGTTATATATTATTTTTTCTTTCGTCACTTACTAATAATAGATAAAATTTAAATTACAAAATAATGTGGAAGCTCCTGCATGTTTTTATAAAAAGATATTCTTGCATATTGTGAAAGTCCAATGTCTATATCTGTGATAAGTCCTAATGATTTAAAGAATGAAGAAATCCAACACAAAAGATATTTCAACATAGTCTCATTCCGAAGAACAAGCAAAGGAAAAAGTCCAAGAAAGTGGAGAAGAAAGTGTGTTTAAGTCTTCTGAGAAAAAAAAAATGTCCATTGTTCATGGATCAGTAACAAATTCAGCAGATTGTCCTTTCAAATGTCAACAGGTGTCCTTGATTAATACACTATCAATTCAGTCACTTGTAAAAGGTCCTTCATTGAGAGGAGTTTCAGACCTGCACTCCTGTCCGGTATGACCAGCAAAAGTTTCTTCAGCCCAGTTGAATGTTCTTCACTCTCGCTGAATGGTAACTCCAATTGTATGGATAAAGGACGAAAAATATTAATAACAATGCATATAAAAAGATATCAAAAATATATTAAAACGACAAATAATGGACTAAAAGACCGCATTAGATTGGTTAACACAGATTATTCGTATGTCAAAATAAAGTTAAGTATTAATTTCAGACGTTGAAATCATTAACAAGATATTGAAACTTAAATGTTTTAATTGTTTTTATGAAGTGAAAGTTTCTCAACACGATAAGGTTGGCCAAATACCAGCTCGCGATCTATCTATATGCTACGCGAGTATGGTTTAGATTTTTGTTAATTACTTTCTTTAAAAATATTTACCTCATAAAACAGGAATACGTCTCACGAACGATAATTCTACAATGGTATTTCAGTAGCGGATGCTGTCGACAAGAAACAAGCCATAAACAAACTAAACTTTCAAATCATTAATATATCGAGACAGAAACCGCCCAACGGAATTATCTGCCTTTGTGGGAAAATAAGCGTGTTCACCGATTGATACTTATTTAAAAATGGAGACTTTACTCACGCTATATTTTGATTTGTTACAATGAGACTATTGTTGTCCGATTTGTACGGGAAATAACACATTATTTATGATTTTTCTGGAAGTAACTGGGAAGTAATTGATTTAAATCTTTGAAGATACTATAACCATTTTCTTAAATAAAAATCAATCTATTTTGAAAAAGTTTATAATCAGTTTGAACCAGACATCAAAAATTTAAAGAGTCGTACTTACGTTTGAATTCCCCTAAAAATCCAATGTTAATTACACAACTTCTGTTTTTTATAATTGATATCCTATGCGAAAGTTATTTTCCTGTGCAGTTTAATTCCTTTCACAACTACGATAAATGCTTTCAAATTAATAACCCTAAATATAATCCATCATATAGCAATGCAATGATACACAATTTTTAATTGCATTATTACGGTAAACCGACAGCTAGCGAGTTCATTGAATAAAGTAGATTTGTGAAAATTCTATCAGGGCAAGTTGTTTGCTCATAGTGAATAAAATTATTTTAAATAGAAACAATCACCGAGTCCTTTCGATTTCGAGCTACCACATACAGCACATAATTATTCTTCGGTGATAAGTACACAATAAAAATTATATTTAAAATTTTAAAAAATGAAATAATTATTTACGGAAGTTAAAATGATTTTCCCCAAAACGACAGAAGCAAATTATAGTACAAAAACCTTAGCGCAAGGCTTTAAAAAAATTAGCTAGAATTTTTATTTAATTCTTTCTCCAATTTTAATAATTTAAGAAGCATTTAGCATATTTAATTATACTTTTATATATATTTAAATATGTTTATTTCTTCAACTGTAGAAATAAGATGCATTTCTTTTCTGTTCGCGTGCATTATGATTGCTACATTTTTTTTTTTAAATTATAAATTTTATACAAAAGAAGAATTGAACTTCGAACACTATCGAGCTACTACTATTCGAACTAGAAGGAATCTTTAAGTAGAAATTAATAAATAATATTCTTTCATTTCAAATATGAACTGTATTTTTTATAGAGAATACAATGCGATCTTTTAAAATATACAGCTTAATTTTTAACACAATATATTTAAAGTTATTTTTAAAACTCTTGGGAAATTGATTACTTTTAAAATTTGATATAGTATTTCCATCAATTTTTGTGAGATAAAAACTATAAAGGAGAGAAAATAAAAGATTTCTAAGCAGATTTTATGAATTTATTCATCGGCATTTATTTTAATTAACAGCGATTGAGATTCGAAGAAATATATCTCCAACATTCAGATATTATAGATAAAAAAATTGCCCATTAAAATAGAATTCAAAATTTTCTTACACATTTTACAAACTAAATTTATGCAAAAGACTTCAAAATGAGTGATATTTTCTAATTTACTTAACGTTAGATTGAGTATTAAAGATATAGATATATATTAATGATATAGATATGAAATGTGTATCTTCAATAGAATAAAAACTTTTCTTCTAAATTTTTATGCCACAATACTTAAGCACTAGCCATGGCTCAGAGAGTAATAAACCTATGCAAGAAGTGCATTCTCCAGTTCGTTCCACCTTTTAATCCAATTTTACTGAAGAAGATTGTGAAAACATTTGACCTGTAATAACACTTTAATATAGCATCGCATTCCTTACCACACTGTAACAATAAAAGTGGGAATTTATTATAATTCTTAAATTAAATTTGACAAATTAACCATTTGCATTTATAAAAGTAACTTGATGCATAAATATACATCTATTTGTTAACCTCTGCGAAAAATAAACACAATTGTTTTAATAGAATATCCTCGAAAAATTAATTCTACATCATTTTACTACTCTTGAATATTCAAACAATCAAAATTGAAATATATATACAGTAGGTAAAAAAAGTTCCCGTGTGGAAGACAAAAATAAAAATAAATTAGCATAATTTCTAAACTTTGTTTTTTATCTTTGTAAACTACTTATATATGGTTAATATGAGTCTTTAAAAGGGAGTTTCATAATAAATTTATATTTTTACAAAACGCAGCAAGTTTTTTTTTTTGCAAGTTTTAAGATAACTGATGAAGTAACATGCAAAAAAAAAGTTTCCGCACGCAATATGAAAATTCTTCCTGACGTGTTCTATAACTGACTAGCAGTAAATATTCGAAATTTGATGGCTTGTCAGAGTGAAGAATACGACATAACAGTTGTTTAATTGCAATTTGTAGAAGATCGTCTTAAAATGGAAGTTCAGAAATCCATTTGAGAGTTAGTGATTCGGTTGTTAAAAAGATAGGTTATTTATGAAAAAAATCAGAGAAATCATTAACAAACCAAAGTCTACAGTGCAGTATATTATTAAAAGATACCGTGAGCAGTAAATATTTAAAAGCAAGAGATCGATCTAGAAGACCTGTGTAGTCAATTTGCTTGCATAAAAGAAATAGCATGTGCAAGGGGCAATGTAATTCCGCCGATTAATGCACCTCAACTTGCAACTGATTTAATTGTTGATTACAACATTAAAGTCGCAGCACAAATGGTGAGAAATGTGATTGAAAAAAGGATTATAATGGGTGTGCGGCCCGTAAGAAGTCTGTTATAAATCTCAGCAACAGAAAAAAGTGTCTCGAATTTACAAAGAAGCATATAAGTAAGCCTCTTATTTTTGGGAATCAGTCCTTTTTAGTAATGAATCAAAATTCAATATCCGTGGGTCAGATGGTCGAGATATGGTCTGGAGGAACCAAAGCATCATATGTTAATTAGGAATTTATATGGAATTGTGAAGCATGGTGATGGCGGGAACATGGTATGGGGGTGTATGAGTGCTGCTGGTGTCAGATATTTGTTTTACGGAGATAACAAATATCTGACACAAAGACTTGTGGGGGTAATGTCACAACGTTTAAGAGAAGTGATAAAGCTCAAAGGAAGGCGTACCGATCATTAAATGCAAGTTGGCTATCCCAAAAAAGATCTTAAATGTACTATGCAAATACCGTACGGAAACTTTTTTTGTTCCTTATTAGTGGCATTTTCCGATTCTTTCAATTTACGTATTTAATTTTCTCCATAGTTTTTCCTTTAAAAAATTCATAAATGATAAATAAAATTGTGTTAAACCAATTTTCAAATTTTCATTTTCATAACAAAATACTTAGTGTCAAAAATTAAACTTTCATTAATAGTCATAACTGCGTACGGAAACATTTTTAACCTCTGTATATATGAAACGTCAAAATGATGCAACGGTTTGATTTGTGCCAGAGAAGAGCCATCAGAGTGCAAAGGTTCAAAAGGCCTTAATCTAAAAAAAATTAAATAAAAATTATTTCACGATTAATCTTTTGCCTCACAAGTATAACTATATTTGTTAATCACTCTGATACATAGGAAAATTTAAGTCTAGTTTACATACATTTCAAATAGAAAAAAGACGAACGTAGTTTGTCATCCCATGTTAAACATTCCAGTTTGAAGCGACAGGTGGAATACGCATAAAAACGAATTTTGCCCAAAAATATCTTTTTAAAAATATTTTCTCGTATTCATAATTACAAAACACTAGGCACTTAAAAATATGCTTTCACGAAAAGTGATTTTGCAAATAGTGAAAAGTGATTTTACAAAAAATATTGCTTAGTCCTAGCATCAAACATATTCTCAAAAAGAAATAAAAAAGATACTGAATTCAAATAATTTTAGATTTCAGTTTCATAGAGCCCTACAATAATTACAAGACTGAAAATAGAGTTTCACTGCTGGATTTTGAATCAGAAATGGTCATATTCCTTTTAACCCTCTGACTGCGTAATTTTTTAAAATTACTATTTATTACTATTGCAAATAAGTTTAAATAATTTAAGTTTTAAATAAAGTGAATTGATACTTTATGTTACACGGTCTGTAATCTTAAAAATAAACACTCTAAACTTCCAAAAGCACGGGACGCAATTGAAAATGGACTGACTGTCAATCCTCTGGAATCACGGGATAAGCAACTGGAGGGTTAAAATCAGATTTTGAAACATGGCATTTAATTATTGGTAGTTATAGGCAAGGTAAAAAGGTTTTGTAAAAAAAATAATAATAAAAGGAAACAACTTTTAAAGTTAGCAATTAAGATTACAAAAATAGATATTTTTTCTTTCGATAAAAGGCCGTTTTTGGGAGAACTATGGTGTAAAATTAAAACATTTACACAAAGATACAAAACTGCAGTAGCCAAAAACAAAGAAGAATGGGACTGTTCCTTTCTTATCCACGTGCTCTGTAATCTAATAATATATTAATCTCCCTTTATAAAATTACTGACCTTCGGTAACACCGCGATTCGCACGAGCATCTAGATTCTTATTTTCAGCAACTAGATTTTCTGCTTCATAGTACAGTAAAGAAAAACATCGGACATCTTTTTTTCTAACCGATTAAAATCCAGATTCTACCAAAGACAATTTTAGTCACAAGATCACATACCAAATTTCATTTAATTATAAACCTCTGCTATTGGGAGTCGTCCCATTTACCTGCATGTGAATGTACTGATTGATTGACGGTCAAAGCTTTGACAGATTTTGTTCAAATTTTGATACTAATTTATGCTTCAGATACAAATTCTGCATATTAAAATTTATCTATCGCTTTGTGTTTAGTTATTTTGTTCACCTGCATTAGGACAGTATAGATACATTAACGTCCAGTTTTAAAGCAATACCAGGACTATTTTGGAACGGACCTCGTCATTTTGAACCTCGGTCAGAAGACGACACCTGAGATGAAGACAGAAATTACGACGACACCTACCCTCTCCAAACTTCTCCACCACTCCCGTGGGAGAACGTTTGGTTCTGACGGATTTAACGTGCGCCAGACCCACTTACACGATGGTTCTTCGGTGGAATCGGCCTGAAACCTTCCGGTTCCGAAGCCGTGACATTACCACCTTTGCATTCAGAGAGACAACCAGCCAGAATTTCTGCGTCGATTTGGAGCAAAGTTCGGTAGAATTTTTTAAAAATTCGTATTAAGATCACACATAAAATTTAAACCATTAAAAACGCTTTTGTGTTATCGTGTTCAGTGACCGGCAAGCAGAGAGACGCCAGGTAGACGTCATTCCAACGTTGGAGGGAGGGGTGAGGGGAAGGAAATCTCATGTTCGATTTTCTTTGCATATATCATATACGAGAACGTAAAAATGGAACAGCTGTATACTGGAGTATTTACTATCGCTTCTTTACAAAAACTAGGATTATTTTTAAATTAATAAGTTGTTTAATTAAGTGGATTAACATAAAAAGTATTTCGAAATTTTCTATTATGCTCAACAATTTATTTCGTACAATCGAGCAACATGAAATAAGAAAATAAGAATAAGAAAAAAATATGATATTATAATTCTTCACGTTTTGCTACTATTGCTCGCTTCTAATTGGGCAAACAAGCAAGCTTATTTTGTATTAATTTCATGATTGAAAATTAGTTAGAAATCTACAAATTTGGTTTAAAGATCTCACACCGCATTTAAGTACATTATAAATGGAATAAGAATTTTAATCGACTTGTATCTTTTCTATACTTACGTTTTGACAATTTTTGCTAAGATCCATATTTTGATTTACAAATATACTTTCAACTACGTAGCTTTCAACTTATAAAAGCAACTTTAAAACCTTTTGATTCTTATTATTTAATTCAAATTTCTTAATTTTAGAAGTCATTGCATTATTGAACGCAAAAGTAAATACTCTATTGAATTGTTAAAAATTCGAACATTAAAATTTATTACTTCATATTTCGACCAACCCGATTCCGAAAGAGGAATTTATAGAATTAAATATGTCAGTCTGATTCAAAAATGGAAACTAGCATATGGCTTTCACAGACATTACAGATCACTTAAATTTCGATCAAATCGGTCAAAATTAAATGCAATTGTGAAAGTGCAATTATCCTGTAAGTGCAATTATCCTGCAAGTATCCTGTAAGGATTTACAGGACAAAATTCATAGCACCGAATTTAGGAAATATAAGACATTGTATTAGAGAGAGAGAAAGAAAATTTATTGAAGTAAAAGTAGTCCTTTTACTTGAAAATTTTTTTAATTTTCAATATACAGTCAAAAGGTAAATGGTAATTTGTAATACTTTAATGACTTGTATGACATATGATTGCAATGGTAAATTCATTAAACGCTTTACTTTAAATTACTTACACGCTTACTGAAGAATTTAGTTTTTCGATGGGCGAACCCCACGTGTCAGGTATGTTTACTACAGCCGCAATCTTTAGATGTTTTATTACCAGTTTTTTTTATAGTTTCTTATAATTACATATTTAGCTTTAGACGAAATTCCTATCAAAGAAAAATCAGTCCCAGAAATAAAAGAAAAGTCCTAGATGGCCATAGCATCACCCGTCAAAATATTTATCAAAATTTTCACGTCACCGAAAATATCTATACAAATAATTTATCAGAATAAAACAGGAGAATGCGTAAGATGGAATTAAGATATCTGAACTACAGGAAATAAAAGACGAAATCGTACTGTCTGACGCCCCAAGAAGAAACACCTGTATAAATTATTAAAAGCTTTCGTTCAAACCATTATAAGGATGAAAAAAGAATGAAGAGATTACAATTCTTTAAAATACCTGGAATTTATGGGCTTAGCTATTACAGAACAGAAATGCTATTATTTAATTTTTATTTCTTTGAGAAATTAAAGAAACATGTATGATTATTTCAATATCTGCAATATCACAACTTCTGTAACAAAGGTACAAATCGAAACCTACAGAACTTCAATTATAACTGCAATGTGTTTTAAAAGTGCCAGTTTTTACCATAATAATTGGCATTGCAAATGCAATTCCCGCTGCATCAAATTCAATAGCAGGCATTCCACCATTCATTGACAAATTCAAGAAAAACAATAGAAAAGCATTTGTAAAAAGAAAAGCCAGTTAGTTTCGTGGTGGGTATAAACGCACTTATCATTCCCCTAGAAAATACACTTCCTCCTTGATAAACAAGAAAATTTGAGAGAATTTTGCTATTTTCCATATCAAAATATCACAAAACAAAAGACCAAGGTTGGAAATCAAACAGAAAGCTAAAAACTCGTAACCAGACGAAAAGAGTTTACTGGATATCAAATATAATAAAAAAATATTTGGAAGTATTTAAAGAAATGCAATCATAATGAAAAACAAATGAAGAAAAACTGATCGATACTCTGATTACGTAATTTTTTAAAATCAATATTTAGATGCGTTCTTCGCAAATAAGTTAAAAAAAATTTCAAACAAAGTGACTTGATACTATATATTACACGATAATAATATGACATAATAAAAATCGAATCGTAAAAAGACACACTAAACTGCGAAAAACGCGGGATGCAACAACAACAATGGACTGATTGCTAACCCGCGGAAATATCGGGATAAGCAGCTGGAGGGTTAATTCACTAATGGAATAGTTCTTATAACTTTATACCTATCGTTAACTACTAGACCTGCTACGACTGGCCTCTCGGAAGCAATAGGAAATCCCCGAAAACTTACAATTTCAGAAAAATTATTTTCGTCTCCCTCTTCTATTCCTGAAGATGAAGCTCTCTTACCCCTCCTGCTTCATCAGAGCCTGTAATTCAGTTAACAATCCAGTTCATTTCTCCCACCACAAGTATAGCAAAAGCCCATGCCATCTGGAAGTGCAAAGCTTCCCACAATCAGCCCTCACAAGAGATACTTTTTCCGCAAGTAGATACTCTTTAAACGTCATCTAAGTGTAAAAAGATGAGCTGAAATTAACGTAAATTATCTACCCGCAGTTACCATTGCACTCTTACAAAACGTAGGTTCAGAACTGCTTCTTAATGAGTCTTCGTAATTGCTCTCCTGCAAATCAGTGTTTTCAGAAATATTGTTTTCAGAATATATTTTCAGAATATATTTTGATATTTATGCACAATGTAATCTTGAAATCAAGCAATTTACTTCTGATTTTTCCTACACATTACAGGGCATTGAATTATTCCCCAATATATATTAATATAACTATGAAAATATTTGCTAAATCAGATCATTGTTACGTAAGCATATTGCTCCGCCTCTTACTTGTAACGCCCTCAAGCGGTATATGTGAAAAACAATCAGATTTCTAAATTGATAGATGTAGCAGCAACGCCGAAAGGCAAAGCTCAAAGGAACTCCCGAAAGAGGAGAAACAAAATCTTTAAAATTCTAAAAAGGTCCGTCATTGTTGAACCTCTCCATTCTGGCCCTAGCGACCCGGAGACGGATTAGCGAAAATATGGATAAAAATAAAGCTGAAACAGCCAAAGAGTTAAATAGCATACGTGGAAGAATAAAAGCCAAATTAACAAGTATTAAGAGGTTTGTTAAAAGTAGTTCAACGGTTGAAGAAGAAAAATTTATATTCAGCTGCCAGAAATAAATGAATTAGAAATTTATTCAAGGATTATTTAGAAATCAACGAAGAAGAAACACTAATCCAGAAGTGCGATCAAGAATTGTTGGATATCAAAGAAGAAAGAAACGAAATAGTGGTAAATTTGAAATGCTTATTCTCTAAATATAAAGTTAAGGAAAATGTAATGCATAATAAAAATGATCAAAATTCAAATTTGAAAGCTTATATCGATCATATTGAATTAAAATCGGAACTTCCGGAAATTCCCTTACCACTATTTTACGGGAAAAAAAGAAATGGAAGAATTCAATAATTTCAAAAATCAATTCATGTGTCTAATAAACGATAATACCGAATTAACGAATGATCAAAAGTTATTTTATTTAAAGGCTGCCCTCCGTGGTGAAGCTAAATTTATAGAAACAAGTGACGATGCATTTGAGTCACTATTTGCTGGTCTCAAAGAACGCTTTGAAAATAAGCGAGCAATTGTAGCATATTTTGAATGTGAATATCAACAACTAGAAAAATTAAATTTTGAGTCTGCAAAAGGCTTACAAAATATCAGATACAATAAACAAAAGTCAGAGCTTTAAAAAGTTTGAATATAGAATGCAATAACTTAAATGCTCTATTGGTAAATATAACATTAGAAAGACTTGACAAGAAATGTCCATACAATCAAAACAAATACCTTCATTGAAGGAGCTCTTGCAATTTTTAGAATCAAGCGCGATGGTACTCGATCAAATAGGGTAAACCCCTACAAATAACAATTTCCACAAAGAATTTCAAGGTGCAATATAAATACGCTAAAAAACTTTCTCCGTAATTTGAATAAACTAAGTAATGCAAAACCATGTATTTTATGCAAAATTCGATATCCTTTTCATAGATGCCCTGAATTTTTAAAATTGAGCGTTTCTAAAAAAATTGAACTTTTAGAAAAATATAACATTTGTAAGAACTGTTTGAAATTGCATAAGCCACCCTGCAAATCCACATTCATCTGCCGAAGCTGTCGAAAATCGGGCCATAATTCTTTGATCCATTTCGATACCAAACCCAGAAGTACGCTCCTTCCAGGCGGCGAGGAGCAACTTAATGTAAGCAATGAAACATCTGGCTCGTCAAGGTCGCCACAAAAAACAAACAAATTTACCACAATCATCCCTCATAACAGGTGGTTTTAATTAGAAATATCACTGAGCATTTCATGCATTAACCCGCTGTAATGTCATGGCATGCAAGAGCGCCACCTATAACAAATATGATCTTGTACATTCAAATGCTGTAATCCGTTGGGAGCAGTTGCACAAAATAAAGCCTTAATAACTATAACATCATCCGTATTTTCTTCTACTATACATCCGATAACACGCCCGCATTTTTAAAAAACTGTAGTGCCGTTAAAGATGTTATCAACCCCCCTCCCCTCCCCCAATAAGAATTATAAACCTTGGGCAAGACCGTCAAGATTACGAGAACTCAAGACTTCTATTTTTAGAATCCCATAAGCGTTTTGCACTTAACAGCGCACAGAAAAAAAAATCGGTTATGCCATTTTTCCATCTGATCAAAAAAGAAATTAACAATTTTAAGTAGCAAAATGACATAATCAAATTCATTTATCTCAGTTTTGCATTTGGATTGTCGCGGTTACATGTATGCGATTATACAGACTGACAGATGGCCATCTGCTTGAAGAATTTGCTTCAGAATCCGATATTAATCTGCACTACAAGGTGAGTCATCTATCAAATTATAACTCATTTCGTTTAGTTACCACGTTCATTTCTAATTGGACAAAAAAGCAAGGTTTCCCTTTATGAATTTCATTATTCAAAATGATAGAAACCTACAAATTAGGTTTAAATATACCGAATTTTAAGTACATTATACAATTTTTGGTAAGATTCATATTTTTAATTAACAAATATTACTTTCAACTACGTAGTTTGCTGATAAAAGCAAGTCTGAAAGCTTTTAATATTCATTATTTGATTAAATTTTCTTAATTTTGAAGTCAATCCCTTATATTAAATGCAAAAGTAAATATACTATTGCATTGCTAGAAATTCAAACCTCAAAATTGATTGCTTTATATTTCAAAACAATCCAATTTCGAAATAGGCATTTATAGAATTAAATATGTCAATCTGTTTCAAAGATGAGAACTGGCATTCACAGAAACTGGTGTTTCACAGGAATTGCAGACCAACCAAAATTTCGATCCAATCGATCTAAATTAAATGCATTTTGAAGGTTTACTTATCTTCATTATAGGACAAAGGGCCATGCTAAGGAAATCTAAGCGCCATACTAAGGAAACATAAGAGACTGTATATGAAATAGATAAATGAAATTTACTAAAACAAGTCATTTTACTAGGAAATATATTTCCAATATAAAGTCAAGAGGTAAATGATAATTTGGAAAACTTTAATGTCTTGTGTGATTTCTTGTGATTGCACAGGTAATTTCATTTTCACGATTTATTGAATTTATTTTTCGATGGGCGTGCCCTAAGTGTCATGTTTACTAAAGCCGCAATCTCCAGGGGATTTTTTTTATTACTAGTTTTATTTTTTTTTTATTTATTTTTTTACAGTTTATATATTTAGCTTTAGATGAAATTCCTATCAAAGAAAACTCAGTCTCAGAAATAAACTTAATGTCTCAGACGACCATAACATCACGAACCAAAATATTTTTCGGAATCTTCAGGTCACCGAATATATTTATACAAATGATTCATCAGAATAAAACATGAAAACGCATAAGATAGTATTAAGATGACTGAAAAACAGGAAATAAAGAAAAGACGAATTCATACTATCTGGTACCCCAGAAGAAACATCGCTGACAATTACTAAATTCTTTCTTTCAAACTATTGTAAAGATGAAATGAGAATGAAGGGATTACAATTATTTAAAATACTAAGAACTTTTTCGACTTAGAAATTATTGACAAGAATGCTATTATACAATCCTTGGAAAATTAAAAGAAAATGTACGATTATCCCAATATCAAAACCTCAGTATCAAAAGCACTAATCGAAACCTACAGAATTCCAACTATAGTTAGAACGTGTTTTAACCGTGTCAGGTTTTACCATACCAATTAGTATTGCAAATGCAATTCGCGTTGTATAAAATTCAAGGCAGACATTCTATCACCGACAAATTAAGGAAAAACACCTGAACATTAGCAAAGAGAAAGGCCATCTGGTTTTGTGAGATAAACGCTCATAACAATCCACTCAATAGCATACAACCTTCCTGATAAGAAAATAGAAGAGAATTTTATTCATTTTCCATATCAAAAAGTAACAGACCACATTTAGAATTTAAACTGGGTAAGCTAAACAACTCATATTCAGACGAAAATAGCTTAGTTGATGTCAAAAGATATTTAAAAAAAACTAATGGGAGGTATTTAAAGAAATCCATACCCCACCCCCCAAATGGATTCTCAGGTCTCAAAAGCAATCACAATTTAACAAATAATGAGAATAAAAAAATCGGATTAATGCATTAATGAAAGAGTTCTCATAACTTCACACCTATCGTTAATTACTAGACCCGTTGTGATTAGCAGTTCAGAAACAATGAAAAATTCCTGGAAACTTCCAAAATTTCAGAAAAATTACTTTCAATTCAATCGTACATTCCTGAAGATTAAGCTCTCACAGTGACTGAGTATTCACCTTTCCACTTACCCCTCCAGTTTCATCAGAGCCTGCAGTTCAGTTGAAGATTCACAGGTATAGTAAAAGTCCATGCTAACCACGAATTACATAGTTTTTAACAGTCGGCTCCTTGACAGAAGATACCCTATCTCGAAGCTGGTGCTCCTTAAACTCTGAATGAAAAAAGAAGCCAAGATGACCTGAAAGTAATGCAATCTATCCCCCTACTCTTAAAAAACGCAGGTTCCGAGTTGTTTCTTAAACGAGTATTTGTAATTGCACTGCACAAATAGCGTTTTCAGAAATATGCTTATATTATATGTAAATATTAAAATATCTTTTCATCAGGCATCGTTTAATTTATTGGAATTTTTCATTCATAAACATATTAAATTGAAAATATTTGCTAAAAAGACCACAAGCGCCACAATATCTTGCGACAGCACCGGCTAAATTACCTAGGACTGGAAGTTATCCGCTTAAGTATTGTTGCATTTTATTCCAAAAAATTATCTTTGGTTTCACGAAAAACGGCAAAAGATATAGAAACTATTAAGAATAAAAGGCATCGTGCCAGATTGGCATTAATTCACAACATATATCATTGGATTAGTCTGAATCTGTGGGAAAAATGTGATCAGAATTCACAGATTAGAAAATGAGTAGTCTGGTTTTGATTCAACATTTGCATATAGACACGAGTCGAGTTCAGAAAAGAAAATTTGTCTGATTGTAGGATTAGATTCTTAAAATCTATAGAAATTTGTTGCTTATTTTAATATGCAAGCATTAATGAGTACTATGAATGGCGATAATACCGCCAATTGCAGTTTTGAGTAGTTTAGAATAAATATTAAATCATTCAATAGCAAATAAAATCACTAGTTAGACTTCAAAACTATATGCTTCAATGATTCAAGAAAATGAAACTGTTTTTAATATTCAAAAATTCAATTATATTTCTTGCCTTTTAACTAATGAAACAATTATATTAAAACATATTCTGAATTTCTGATAAAAAAACAAAAACAATTCCTTTAAGATAAGAAAGCTATCACAGTCCTTAGTTAAAACTACCATTGGTAAACCGGATATTATTCAATTTATTGCATCCAATTTCCGTATCATTGACGATGAGAGGTGAAATAATGCAGGTTTTAAATCCCTTAACAAAAAGCCACGAACAGATAACCTCAGTTAATTTATATTTTATTATAAAATTTCAACTCTGAAATCCATCGCTCAAAGCCTTTGCCAATTGCCGATAAAAAGTTTACTTCATTTGAAGAAAAAAAAAATCTGGAAATCCTCAATAAAAAAGGCTTTTATCTTTAAGCTTGTGGCAGTAACCGTATTGCAAATACAAAATTTCTAAATCTGCTAAATTCATTCTTACACATTTGTCCAGTGGAGAGCAGCTGTAAAATCCATAAAGTTCCATCTCATGCGCGATAATCGTGAAATATATTTGATTTTTGAGAAATTCATCATCTTCACCATAGAAACAGAATCTTGTACCAAGCCTATATTTTTCATTGCTTTGAGTGACAACTCCAATAACTTTGTCTCACCTCTGCTAACGTCCTTATCGGATAGGTTCTTATCAGTCCTCTCAATGATTATATTCATTTCAATGTTTCGAGTTCTTGCTGGCAAGACTTACTGAAAAAGGTTTCATGATTTCAGGGAATCCAGGAATGACTTGCCTATATATCATTCGTGCAATCGCGGAAAAAGTGTACAATGTAGACGTAAAAAATTCAACTGAATAACGCTGCGGTTATCAAAGATATTGCTTAGAATTAAAAAACGAGCAGGCAAAGTTATTGAGTCTAATCCTAAAGATTATGGATTAATTTACGTAATAACAATTTGGATGGCTAAGACTGATTGTGAAACTAATCCATCTCCCCTTCAATAATCCAATTCTTGAGAAGATAAATTTTATACAGAGATGTTCCGCATTTCTAAGTTTATTCATTTAGAAAGTGATGTCACTAGCTTACTCACAATTCTTTTTGGTTTATTTAGATTTCCTCCCATATGACTATCGCAAGTTATCTCTCATCTCACTTCTGCCAGACAAGTTATATTTTGCTCATAAACGAGTCTTTGTATCCGTACTCCCACGAGAAGTAATTTTCAGACATTTATACATATTATATGCAAATACTAAAATATAATCTTTAAATAGTTCATCGTTTTATTTTTTGGATTTTCCCACAACTAACGGCTTCTAAAAGATTCCAGACATGGTGAAGTTGTGATCCGATTTAACAAATATTTTCAATTACTATAACAACGCGAAAAAATAAACAATATGTGCTTATAAGAATGATGTAAAAATTCTGCTTATTATTACGTAAATAATAAGCAGAATTTACTGATTTACCATATATTAAAGTATAAAATTCAAAGCTTCAATATCCATATCAAATTTAGTTGCAAAAATTGGAACTGAAAATATTATGGCAATATTTTATTTAATAGGGCAGTTTACGGAAATTTAAAAGATTATATTTTTGAAACTTATTTACCTGTACATATATTGACTAAAACTATGTTTTAAAAAAATTGTTTACTTCAGGACAAGTATTTTTACAATTGAAGCGTGCACCCATTTCTAAATTAACCATTGAGGACATCCAGTAAATTCTTCTAGAAAAGATTTCTAATCCATAACTGAAAACTTTGAAAATAATACGAAAGAGGAAAGAGTAAATATACGAAGAATTATTTTTTCCCTGACGAATCATGCTTTTCTGTTTTATATAAAGAAGCACAAATTGTGCAAGGTTTTCGAATTGATAAAATTCAATTTGAACTAATTTTATAGATTATATTTATTTTATGTAAAATAAAAATCAACTACCAGTATGCTGGGGTCACTTATGCCTTTAAAAAATTAATGAAAACTGATTTCTCCCGTATCTTCTGTTCATATTTTTAAAAACGTAATCTTAAGAGAAATCTGAAGTTTCCATTATAGATATTCTTTCACTTTAATATTAAATCCAGAAAAATAATCTAGCACAATTTTATATATAGTATATATATATAATCTAGTATAATTATATATAATTACGCTTTTCTGTATTATATAATTTCAACAAACTTTGATCAAAATGGCAATATAACCACATATGGAGGTAGAGATGACAAAACGGGAGATTTTAGCTTCTTAGATTAGCACTGATACAAAAAAAAAGTACCAAAGTTACCAAAAAGTCTCAATTTTTTTTTTAAAACTTAACAAATACGGCCTTAAAAATGAATATTTCAAAAAATTATCTAAATACTGTTTTTTTTTATTAGACAGACTTCTAATACAAAAGGATATAAACATTCAATAAATCAGAAATATTTCTGTTGAGGCAACAAGAATCGAAACCGAACAGCCATTGAGAAAAAGCAAAAACACCGAGACAACGAAGACGAACTTTTGATGGAAATGGAGAGATGGGTACTTTTGATGGAAATGGAGAGATGGGTACTTTTGATGGAAATGGAGAGATCAATTGGTCTCGCTCCACGCTAGGTCTGATCTGATTACAGCTTTAATACCTCAATTCTAAGGGATAAAGAATTGCTTTTTTTTTTTATTTTGATAAATAAATTAATTGTGGCAATCCATTCTATTTTACCTCCACCTTCTTTTGTCTTATTTGTTGATTCATTTTCTGTCTTATATTTTCACTGCTTTCTTCCCATTTTCTTAGCTTATCTTAAGTCTCAAGCATGTAAAAAAAAAGCACAGAACTCGAACCCCTAGACTTGAAAGTAAGCAAATGAAATAAAAGAAAACACAACCGGTAAAAATTATTTAAGGGGATGCTGCAGCTCTGCTGCTCTAAGAGACGTCCTTGATCCCGGATCAACAAGTTAATGCATCGTATTCATTAATACATACCGACATAATTTACAAACTGCATGCTTTTGCTTATATAGACGGTTTGGACAGTTTACCAAATCAATATCAATGATATATTAGGATTCCGCATAATAAAAATCTTATTGAACTAGTTAAATACGTTTGATGTGTATAACCGTCAATACAAATCATTTTGGCACGGTCGAAATGTAATTTTTTTCTAATAAAATCATATTTTTGCATTACGTTCGACATGTATATGCGTCATTGCTTGGCTTGGTTTGACTTGAGGGACTTTAAATTCCGCAGTTAACTAGTTAAGCTAGTATTTTAACTTTAAGAAAACTCTTGCATTCACTAAAAGATCTAAAGGAAGCCTATTCAGAAATTCATTTACACTTGAGACGAAACAATCATTTAAAAAAAAAGTCGAACAAAAATCTGCAGCTTTCTTTTGAATTACGATACAAGCACCACAACCGTTAACTACACTTTGGTTACCAACTATTAGATGGAATTTCACCCAAATTAAAATTGTATATTCACTTCGCTAGCACATTCACACTCGAGATGAAACAAAAATCATTTTTAAAAAGGCTGCAGCCTTATTTTTGCAAGTTATTGGCAGAACGAACCGAAATGCACATGGGACAGATAAAAATCCACAAATCTTCAGTTACGTTTAACCAAAGGAACTGCAAACAGTTGAAACATTAAAAAGACTTTTTAAAAATTCTGTTCTGTTAAATTGTCAACCTCTAAAATTCTATAATAGATTTAAAATTTCACATATTTTCTGACTTTACAATAAATTTGTTCACAAACTACTGAAGTGTAGATTGCATCTACTCAGTTTCCAACAATTCTAAATGTTAAAACCTTAATCTCCTCAGTAATGTATTCTATTTTCAAATTCTTTTTATTTATTTCAGATTACAATTTTTGCTCATAAATAAATTATATGTACAAATTGTCCAATATGTCAATTCCTTCGTGATTTGGCTGTATTCTGCCAACAGTTTTTCAGACCAACAGAAACCAAACATTTTTCTATACATGTTTCTTTTTCAATGTTTTTAACCTGAAAATTCCTTGATTAAACGGAAAAAAACCAACTATAGCCTCTCAATTAAGATTCTGATGATACTATTCCATTATCAATCCCAAATATTTCAGATACGACTTTTGAAAAAAATTTTTATCAAAGAATTTAGATTCCTGGATAATTCAAATTCATTAAATCTATTAAAATGCGAGCCATATTATACGAAAAACGGTGTTAAATTCTATTAAAATAGATTTTCTATTATATTTTCTTGCATTGGTTTATTACACTTTGCAATAAATTTATATTATTTAGAGTTTGAATAGGATACTTCCATCGAATTTCGAGAACTTATAACAAAAATCGTTCAAAAAATTAAATGGAGTAACAAGTATTATCTCCAGCTTCAAAGTCTTTTGAAAATTCTTTGGAAGCTGTGGTAATACAGCTGGATTCACTCCTCAACCCCCACTTATCCCCTTATTAATCGAAAGTACAAAGAAGAGACAAGAAATTGACACTGATACTGCATCAGTATCCATTCTTTTACATTTGCGGAACAGTCCGGGTAATACCAAGTCTCAAACTGGTTTTCTCTTCTTTCTTATAAAAACACATTTCGACTACATTTTTAAGGACTTTTACAGAACCCAACAAAAAAAATCAAGTACTTTTCTGGAACCCAAAATAGATCATAATGAAATAAAAGGAATTAAAGGATCTTGAGAAATACAGATTTAAATTAAGGTTTGAAATGCGCTGAAAATTCTTGAACACTTATAAATTAAGCACATACGAATGTAAAATAGGCATCATAATTAACAGTAAAATTTATTACGTTACTATGAACTGTATCTGCGGATACACCGGCGTCTATTAAAGCAAAACACATTGTAGGTCGTATATTTACTCTGTCTATGTATTTACATTTAATACGTCGTTTCAAAGATTGTATTTACATTTAATACGTCGTTTCAAAAATACACGATAAAAAATCCAACTAAAACAGCTGTATAACAAAAGCAAATGAAAAAAAAATTACCGACGAATTACCGACAACACTAGAAAACCGCGCGATTGATAAACGTAATAAAACTTAATACTTCAAATGAAAATAAAGGCAATATAAAATGTGCAACATTTAAAAAAAATCTGATTAGAGAAATGGTCTTTTAGAAAGGAAATTTATGTCACTATAAAGCTTAAATTTTAAGATTTTAGAAAATTTTCTACAAAGACTTCTTCAACATTTATGGTGGGAAAATTAAAATTTTTTCACCCTTATATCACCTCCCCCCCTTTAGAGGGTCGTAGAAACCTTTTGACAGAATAAAAAGTCCTCTCAGCTGCTAAGGAATACGTATACTAAATTTCGTTTTAATCCTTATAGTGGTGTTGCGATTCAAACATACATCTTGTTACAGCCAGGCTGTTACCATAGAGCTAAGCCGTATAAGCATTATTTGTCGTGACTGATTGTTATGCCACTCACTATCCAGCTTCACAAGCAGCCAATTCTCGAAACCTGAACACAGTCTTAAGTCCGGTCCGACCCATTCTTTCCCCTTCTCCTCTCTAGGGGCACACCATGTCGGAAAAATCATGTACCAACAGTCACTCTCCGGTTCACTCACATATTCACAATAGTACAAATATTAGAATTGTTTATCTAATTGCAAATCATTACATTAAACAATTAAAAGTTTCAGCACACTTTGACGCTTCACTTTTCCTGCCGATGCGTTCATTACTAATATAAAAGAATGCATGCCATTCTTGTAAAAATGAAAAGTCAAGCCTTGTTAAATATGAGGGATAATTTTTTGTCTACATAGAATTTGATATTCCAATTCATTTCACATATCGGGAATCGAATGGATGTTGAGGCATTGCATTAACCTGCTCAGAGTTCAAATCTCATTCAGAATTTCAATCCGCAGACACAATTGAAATATTTCAAAAAATAATTTGAATAATACACCGTTAAATTTTTAACTTCGTTTACTGATGCTTCATTTATTGCAATAAAAATTATATATTTAAAAATATGCATTATCTTTCAATATTCATAATCTCATACAATTCAGTACAATTTATTTGGAGATTAAAGCTTAAAATATATCAATTTTTAACAAATACGCCTTTATTATGCTTGCTTCGGGCAGAATTTAAAAAAAAAATTAGTTCGCTACAATGCCAGTCATTTTCAGAATATTGAATTCAGAATCTTTCAATTGAACGTTTTATAGAAATTGCCTTATTCACCCCGATTTTGAAACTATAAGAAAAGTACTCTGTTATGCTTCGCATATGTGCAATTAAACTATTCATTTAATACAAACACATTTTTAAATATTCGAATCATTTACTTTTATTTTAATATAATAGTACATTAAATTAAAAAGAATCCTTAAATTTTGCACGCTTAAACATGCTATACAAAAGAAACCGAAAATTTTGGAATTTCGAAAGTTCATATTGAATACTTCAATTTTTTTTATCTAACGCGTATCATTACAGTCGCAACATTTGGCAGAGATAGACTGAAACACAGAGACAAAGGAAGATCAAAAGAAAGATCATTTGACAGTGGTGGCATTAGCACATGTCACAAATTGGATTATTCAGTTTATTATTGTTTTGAGAATAAACTAGAAAGAAGGCTTTCCCCAAGCGTTTTCGAATACAGTCTATTAAAAAAAGTGACAGAGAACAACCGAGAGTTCCAGGTCTCAATTTTTTCATATTAGAAGTAATACCATAGAAATGTTTTATTTTTCAGTTCGTAATATAGTGAAAAACCGTGTATGCATTTTGAACTTTTTTCTCTCCACAAGTTTGAAAGCAAAATTTGACACCTATATAACTAAATTAATAAATATCATATAAGTCGTTGCCTTTTTGATTTACCGCACTGGTGTACGTACGTAAGTATAGATCAATAAACTACCGAACCTTGAAGAAATTTAGTACAAATTCACAATAGAGATCTATACTTAAATGCTAAATTTATGTACAACATTTTATTCATCTAGCTCATATTTTCCCAAAGTGGTCCAGGTGGACCCCCAGGGGTCCATAGGAGACCACACGGAGGTCCACATAGACGTGAAAAGAAAACAGGGGTTCACAAGTTGTAAGTGGCAGTCCACCAAAAATAATAAGAAAATAAGAAGCAATGCTTTGAATACTTATTTATTTGCACTATTGTGCGATGAAAATTTTCAACGACTACTCTTGCATACTGAAGTACGCTGATTGTCGAAAGGTACATGCTTATCGAGATTTTACTCACTTTTCGAATCAGTGATAAAGTGTCGGGAAACTAAACACCAGATTTAAAAGAAAATCTGATCAAATATAAAGCGGACATTGCGTACTTAACAGATTTGTTCATAAAATTCAATGACGTTAACTTGCAGTTACAAGGGAACAGCCTTAATTTAATAAAAACAAAGGGTGTAATTTCGGCTTTTCTTGGTAAATTGAAATTAATGAAGCAGAATATTAGTCGGCGCGAATTCTTCCAGTTTCCGCACTTGTCACAGATAGAATGTCTTGATGAGGATATTCATACATACGCTCAACATTTAAATACCCTGCACGATGACTTCAAAAATAGATTTGAAGATATTCTGACGATGGAAATACCACCATGGATCCTAACCCCATTTGATGAGACGAAGAGGCGAATGTGGTATTACAAGAGGCGCTACTTGAGCTCAGCACCAACGAGGAACTGAAAGTGAAATTTAAAAAAGTCTATCAAACATTTTGGCTGCAAGCAGAAATCCCCGAAAAATATCCTGGGCTGTGGGAAATTGCGAGAAAATTTTTGATAGCGTTTCCCTCGTCATGTCTTGTCGAAAGAAGTTTTAGTGCCGTTACCAACCTGTTAACAAAAAAAAAAAAAAAAAAAAAAAAAAGGAGCAGATTGAACATCACAGAACGGGGAGATTTGAGATTACTTCTTACGAAACTGAAGCCAAATATTGATTATTTGCTGTCAATTCATCAAGTACATCCGTCTCATTAAAAGTATGGCTAAAAGTATGTAAAAATATGAAAAGTAATTTTGTATAACCACAAGTATTTTAATAAATAGGACACAAGAAATTGTGCTACTTTTTTTCTTCTTAACACCCCCAATTTAAGGTGATATTTTTAGGAGTTTTGGGAATACAGTAGAAATGTAGCAGCAGGGGGTCTACCAAAAATAGTAAAACTTTGAAAGTGGTCCACGAGAAAAAAAGTTTGGGACCCTCTGATCTAGCTCTTTTGTTTTACTTAGTGTTTTACCTTATATTCGAACAATCGAACAAACAAAAACATATTTATTAAAAATTTAATACGAATCAATAAATGTAATGCTAAATGTACAAGCCAAACTTCATCAACCTACCTCAAAACATTTTTATTAGGTTCACATCCATAAGTAAAAAAAAATGTGTTTTTTCTGATTTAAAGATGTTTAAAATGCTGTCGATTCATCAAAATTTCAAAATTTGACAATTGCATCACTTTCTCTTTCAATATGCATTTCTTGACAAAAAAGTTCAAAATAAGTTAACAAGTTCATGAAAATAATCCAATTATCTATGGCAAATCTAGTACAACATAATTCATATGGCCCAATTGCAAGAGAGTCGGAAAATCTCTCAGAAATTCGGGTAAAAAACGTGTAAACATTTCTTTCCTAATATGTTTGGTCCAGATATGAAATATGGGTCAACGAATTCATCATACTAGCGTTTAGGACACTATATAATACTTCCATATTTCAAGAAGGGCAAGGGCGATTCGCTTAACATTAGTGACAAAATGGGACTACATAATATTATTTTAAACAATCACATAACGATCTTCTTTACGATGATTTAAATTACTTTTATTATTATAAATCGAATTAATTTACCACTCCCATCCCTCATAACAGGTGGCTTTAATTAGAAATATCACTGAACATTTCATGCATTAAACCACAACGTTCTTAGTTTGTCTTTCGCGATTTTCAAAGATCTTCCTCTGCAGCATAATATTTAACTCTTTGTTTACTTAAAGTTCGTATTCCCGAAAAAAATTGTCTCACAATTCTACATTAAATATGGCTTAATCCTTTCTTCGAAAATTTGAATTTTTATTTATTTATTTATTTCCCAAATATTTATTTGATATGTCTCATCCCTCATATGTTATCCCTCATCCGCCACTTGAATATGAAATTTGATAACAATCCTCATATTTTTGTTTATTCTTATTCAAAAAACCTGAAACATCTTTTATTGAATTGCAATGTTCAGCCTTTGACTATTACATAACAGAATCGTAAAATAAAATAATAGCAGATTAGAAAGGAAATAAAAATAAGTTTGCTCAGATATTCAAATAATTTCCTTTGATAGTTTTAAATATTTAGATTCAATATTTAATTGCTATAAATCTAATTGTTCTTCTATGTTTCTTTAATCATTCTTTTTCAATTATCTTCATTTCCTTAACGATATTCCTTATTTACTAGCATCGATAACTGATTTCGGCAAAGGAATCAAGGTTAATCATTTCTACGTCATTCCATTCACAAGCTAAATAAAAAGGCCTGTTTTGGGAAAAATAATTTCTTTAACGAACTCGTAATTTAAGAAAATTTCTCTCTTCTTCTATTCCCTTTCTCCCAACTTTTTGCATACATTAGATTTTCTTGTTACTTCACATTAAAGTATGCATATTCAGCAACTTAATTCTTTAAAACTGGAAATATTTCCATAAATCCATCCTATAATTTCCTTATATTTTTCTCGTACCTCTACTGTTTTTTCTCCTATTTCTTCGTCAAGTCTTTTTTTAAATATTCGAAATTCATGGTTCTTCAGATGTTTGCTTATGATGGGGAACAATTAACAGTGGTCTTCACTCTTTATTGCTATTCTTTCCGTTATATCATTGGAATATGCATATTCATTACGACAAAACCTACTACTTCTGCAAATATAGTAAAGAACTCAAAGGAAAAAGGAATCTAATTATACTCTGTTATTCTAATAAGGATCCATAGAAAAAGTCTTTTGCGAACGTTATTTAATATGTTCCAGAACAACAGACGGTCTCAAAACATATTCAACAAGAACCAAAAATTTTAGAAATCGGACAAATAAGAACCAATTAAACATTTTTATTTCCATATCTATTTACCATCTGATTGAGAAATTGATGTAAGGTCAAACCAACAAATGGGAAAGTCAAAAATGATCACCCCATTAAATATTTAAGGATCATTCTCGATGGGCAGCTTTATTCATCAGGCGCCAAGTTATAAAATCCACACTCACTTGCGTAAGAGAATAGCAGGAACAAAAAAAAAAAACCTTGATAAATATTACATTTCACTGAGGCAGAGAGGATGATTCTCCAAGTTTCAATTGAATAGGTTTCGAATATCCCCCGGTATAGAGGAGATTACCAGCCATTCAAAGAACATTTCTGCTATTCAATTATCGGGACCTATCGTACCGCCTCAACTATCCAGACGATATCCAAAATTTTACCTCTACGGAAGACAGAACAAAATATTTGTTACATTCGAATACTAGACTGGAAGGAAGATAGCACTTCCTTGCAGAAAATCATTTCTCACAGAACAGTGCGAGGCCAAAATTCCTATCTCAGATTAGAACTGGCTAAACATGATATCGGTAACATAATTAACCTGTTTACCAAAATTACAATCTCTGCAGGTCTTAATATATACACGATTTCAAAATGGAAAGAAGAGCAAATAATTTCTTCGTGGTTTTGTAGGTTAACAAATCTATATAAGCGGATAGATAAACTCCATCCTTTATAGTTTGCTCTTCGCAACACACGAAGAGGGCAAGATTATCCGATTCAAATTCTGATCTACTTAGCCAGATTTCTTCCAATATAGACATATAATGTTAAACAGGATCAAAGCGTAGACATTTCAGAAGAAAAATACGGACGAATTAGTGTATCGAGCCATGATTGAAGGAAACCAAGTTCACAACTAAATGCAGCGAGCTACTTGAAGAAATTGTTGTATGTCTAAAGAATCCGGACAAAGAATAGCAAAAATGGGAAACTAGTGGCCAGAGGATATCCAACACACAAGGTATCGCCAATTTCTAGTTAATAGTCTAGGAACTAATTTTATTTGTAACAGGGCATAGCCTATTTCCTACGTATTTCGAAAGTTTAATCTGAGTATAAAGAAGATATATAATCACCCTTCCATGTCACTTTATTCTAAAAAGCTTATTGAAACAGTGAATGAAATTTTTTTATTTGTATACATATTCCCTGATTTCTTCTCTCCCTTTGATGCTATACTAAATACTTCGTATAAAATCCCAACTACAATATCAAAGATCAAAATTATTAGATTAAGATATTCTTCCGCATATACTAAGTCGGAACCCTTAAAAAAAGGAGATGATTGCTAGTTTATTAACGATTTCGCTGTTAAAAGTTTCGGGACTCTTATACGGTAAAAAAGGGTTCGAAATTTTATTTCATATAATTTCAGAGCCTTCTCTTATTATCTAATCTGAAAATTGGGGAAAAAATGTTTCATATCGTTTCACTTATCTCAAATGACCAGGAGTGTTCTACAATCTAGGAACGGGGATTATTAATAATTATGTATTCATAACAAAGCATGTGGATTTCGCTTATATATTGTATTACAAGATATAAATAAGTCGGTATTTAAAACTATTTCTACAGTACCTCAACGTGCAATGATATTAACAGGCTATTTCGTTGTGAATTACAAAAGACAATTTATGTGGAATGGACGTTATAACAAATTTTCAAACATTTCGCAACTTCTCATTCATTGAAATTCAAAAGAAATGAACTAACCAGATTATCGCGAAAACTGCAGCATATTAAAAGTATAAGAGCTGTTGAAGATAACGCATTAGAGGAGTCTGTGCTCCTCTAATTTGAAAGCAATATGATGGCATGTACTGTGGAATATAACATCTTGCAAAGCGTCATGAAATGCAATAAGGCTGTTACAATGGTTGATGAATACGATAATGGTTTATTAAAAAAAATTCGTTTTGATACTGTACGATGGGATATTACAGTTTAGATAACGTTACAAATATATTTTAATTTTCAAAAAAAAAAAATGCAAATATATTTATGAAAGAAATGTGTTCTTATTAAAACAGACCTATATACCCATAGACTTTAGTAAAAGTAGAATATATGATATTGAGCAAAAAATTCGACACATGTTTAAAAGTACTTGTATTTAAAATATACAAGAGCGGATTAAATTTATTTAGAGGGAGAGGATATTCTATAAATATATACATCTTTAAATCATTAAATTAGAAGAATTAGAATATTTTTAACTATCAGAATTGCGTTTTTACCAGTAATAGCTAAAGATTTTACTAGCGTTGTTTGTTGACATTCAAGACTAATTCCAAAATTTCAGTTTCATACTTTTTTAAAACAATTAATTGTAGCATGATAAATATAATTGGTTCTTTCGCAGCGAAATTACGTGTTATCGATGAATAATTATCCTTCAGATAATATTAAATAAGCCATAAATCTCAGTTATGTTAAATCTAAATTTTGAAATAGAATAACGTATGAATGTCAAAAATGAAGTAGAATAATGTATGACTGATAAAAAATTAAATAGAATAATACATTAATGATAAAAATAAGATGTTTTTAGAAGTTTCACAAAATTTCTGGCACGCGCTTATGTTAATTTCAATTATTTTTACGCATGATCAATCGTATGCGAAACTATAGCAATTTAGCTACATAACTGTGCAAAGTAACTTTAAACTTTTCAATTATTTTCACTGTTCTGAAGTTAAAACATGTGTCATATTGTTGAAGTATTTGAAAATGTCCAAGGAACGCTGGTTTTCTGTTAAAGCACAAGTAAGCTAAAATTTCGATATTTCACAGAATTCAAACTGATATTTTTAAATAAGGAGCTTTGGTGAATGGAAATTAAATCAGTTGAATTTTTGATTCGTTGTTTTATATCGGTTGACTTATTTTAAGTAGATTTTGTAACAGCATATTAAGAATGTGGATAAATATTAAATCTAAAAATTTTCTCTAACACTGACGTTAATTAGAAAATATTCCTTCTTTGCTGCGACTAAATGTATAGTATGTTAAGTATAACCTTAACTGTTTAAAAAATATCCGACATTTAATATGATTTTTTATTATCAGACATTAAAAATTATTTTTTAACTTTCAATATCTGGTCACCAATTATTTTTAAAGAATTCTCACACAATGAACTTATTGGTATTTGGGATCCTATTCTCGATATCTAAATTTTGGAGAAAATAATTCCCGTAAAAATTTTTAAATCTGTTTTTTCACTGTCACTATTCTTACTGTTTTTTTAATCAATAATTTTACAAATCGGCTCAATCTAGTAAGTTGATGTAAGGGTAAAAATTTCAAGTAATTTAAACAAAACACTACTTTTAGTATTTTGTTACAGACAAGACTTAAGAAAAAGTAAACTGAGAAAAGCGGGTTTACGGATCCAAAAACATGAACATTATTAGATTTAATCATAATATTAATCAGATTATTCCCAATTATAACGTAATATGAGTAGCAATTTAATTAAGTTTTATTATTTTTCTAGTAATTAATAAAAGTTTAATTTAGGTATATTTGAAAAAAAAAGAGTTATCATTTATTCATTGTTTTATAATTGATATATTTAGAGAACAATTCTTAATTGTTTTGACCGTATGTTTAATTATACTAAAAAATTGTTGCAAACTATTTAAATAAAAAATTTAAAACCGATTTCGAAAGAAGCAAAGTTAAAAAAAAAATGTATTTAAAAACATACTAACTTTTCAATCACTGTTCTTGTGATATGAAACAGAAATACACCATGAAAAGCAGCTTTAAATTTTGTATAGTTGAAACTAAAATGTTCTACTAAAAGAATTTAACCAAATTTAAAAAGTTTCATTTTGAAAATTTGATTTACGTGTCTCACATTTTCCATCATTTATAATAAAACAATATACGCTTTTGTTAACTCGTAGCGTTGCCAAATTCTATCAGAATTGAAAGTAATCAAAAAAATATGTTGAAGTCTTCAAAAGGCTTCTCTTTTTAAAAATGGTCCAAATCAGATAGGTAGAAATGAACAATGAAAGAATGGAGAGAGTATCAAAATGGCAAACAATAAGTGCGCAATAGCGCTTTTATAAAAGTGTGCTTTGCTTTACTTCCAGATGAAAAAATTGAAAGCCTACTTTCAAAACAAACAATCCAAATACTAAATGCGATATTTTATTCTAAGTAGAATTTAAGGCGGATTATGAAGACTACAATTCGAACATTACGAAAATGAAAACATCCAATAACTTTCTAATAACATTTATTCGATTACAATGTTTATTTAAATTGAAAGCTTTGTTTTTAAATCAAAAATATTAAGGAATGTTTTAAGTAGTTTAAAATGTTGATTAATTTTTTTCAATAAAAATAGAAGTTATCCCAAATGATTTCTTATATTACGTTTAAGTTGAAATACACAGATATAAATACCACGAAACTTTGGTTTCGGAGAAATGCATTTTTCCATCAAAAACATGTTAACTGTTTTAGGCAATTATTTAAATAATTGCTTAAAACAGATATTATTTAAATGCAAAATGTTTTATTTTGCGTAATTTCTTTGTTAAGTTTATTTTATCAAATTATTAATTTCTTAAATCATTACATAACAAGAATTTAGGAGTAATTTATCAACTTTTACTAAATGAACGGATTTTTCATTGAATATCTATTTCCGACATTTTATTTTAAAATAATAAATCTTAGAGGTTTTGGATTCCTTTATGTTTTCTATTAATACGATTACAAGTGAACGGGAAAAGAAATTCATTCACTTACAAAGTGATTGATTCAGAAGGTAAAAATTTCTAATACTAGCTTCGCAATCATTACAATAGGGTTGTCAACTGAAATTTTGACACAGATCATTAAGATATTAACATGACAGTCGTCACTTAAATTGAACTCTCAAAACTTGAATTCAACTGATAATCACTAATCAATCGAGCAGCACTTTCAATTCGGTTTAAAATTATAGATTATTCTTAGTAAGTAAAACTGATATGAATTCATGCTTTAGTGAATATTTTAATTGCCTCCAACACTAAGAAATAATCAAAATTGAAACAATTTTTAGATGTTTTAAATATATTCAAGATATCCATCCTAACGAACTGAAAAATCGTTTGAGCTAGAGAGAAAAATAAGGTTAAAAAATGACTTTGGGAGAGATTCAGTTAAGCAGTAAAACCATCTAACATTTAATCGAATGTACATATTGAAGCGCAATAGCTTGCCAATGCAGAGAAAACGCAGTTTTCTAACTTTTGACTCCTTATATATTTGTTAACAAGATAAATACACAGCGCTGCCTGAGTATAAAACACTCATGATTTTTTAACGTAAAAACTGGCTTTCTACAAAAAATTGTCATTACAGTTCTAGCTTTTTGCGTATTGAATTTTTCTATTTGCAGTAATAATATCACAAAATTCTTTTTTCTGAAACGTTTCCTTAAAATATCTATAGCGCAGATGATTTAAAAACCATCAATAGGTGGTTTTCCCATTAGTTTGAAATATTTATTATATTAGTCCTGCACATTTTACTCATGAATGCTGAAATATAAAAAAGGTTTAAAGATCATTTTTATGGCATTAAATAATTTTCATTCATAAAGAACTTGAAAATAAATAAATTTTTTCTTATACTAAATTGTTAATCCCCTGCGTTTCTGAAGTTCTCTTGAAATATGGTTCACGAGGTTTAGCAATAACTATTAGTGCGTATTTCTGTTTATCAACGATAAAAAATTAATTTTATATTTTCACGAAATGTTTACTTTTGAAATTCTTCGTATGAATTGGAGCACTGCCCTTATGTTCTATTTTGATCATCATTAAATCACTACCTTACACCCTTATAAGGGTAGAAAAATGTTTTAGTACCCCCTTTAGAGGATCGTAGAAACCTTTTAATAGAACCAGAAGTCCTCTTAGGAATAAGTATACTAAATTTCGTTTTAATCCTTTTAATGTTGTGTAATTATATAAGGCTCAAACATGCATTTTGTTACAGCTAGGCTGTTACCACAGAGTTAAGCCGTATGAACAATATTTGTCGTGACTGATTGTAATTTTTTTGACTGATTTCTAGCTTCAAAAGCAGCGAATTCTCGAAACCTGAACAGTCTGGTTCGACCCCTCCCTCTTTTCTTTTCTTTAAGGGCACACTATGTCGGAATAATCATGCGCCCGTAGTCACTCACAGATTCACAATAGTACAATTATTAGAATTGTATACCTACTTGGAAATTATTACATTAAAAAATTTAAAGTATCTGCACACTTTCACGCTTCACTTTTCCTGCATATGCGTTAATCACTAATATAAAATGAAGTCAATTGCTATAATGACAGCTGGTAACAAAATATCAGTTCTTGAAATATTTCTGAAGAAATATATACCATTCTTGTAAAAATTAAATAAAATAAAATGTCAAGCCTTATGAAATATGTGGGATATTTTTGTTCACGTAGAATAATATTCCAACTCATTTCACATATCGGGAATAGAATGGATGTTGAGGCAATGGCTTGACCTACTGAGAGTTCGAATCCCATTCAGAATTGCAATCCTCATATACAATTGAAATGTTTCAACAAATAGTTTGAATAATACTCCGTTAAACTTCGTTTACAGATGCTTAATTTATTGCAATATCAATTATATATTTATGAACATGGAAAGGTACAGAATAGTTTTAATCTCATACAATTCAGTATAATTTATTTGGAGATTAAAGCTTAAAATATATCAATTTGTACCAAATATGCCTTCATTATGCTTGCTTTGGGCAGATTTTTTTAAAAAATAAGTTCGCTGCAATGCCATTAATTTTCAGAATTTTGAATCCAGAATTTTTCCATTGAACATTTTATAAAAATTGCCTTATTCACCCGGATTTTGAAATGATCAGAAAAGTGCTCTGCTATGCTTCGCATATGTGCATTTAAACTCTTAATTTAATAAAAACACATTTTTAAATATTCGAATCATTTACTTTTAATTTAATATAATAGTACATTAAATTAAATTCCTTAAATTTTGCATAATTAAGCAAGTTATAAGAAAAAAAATTTGGAATTTCGTAAGTTCATATCGAATACTTCAAATTGTTATGAAAATGCATATAAATAGTGCGCACAAGAAAGCAACTTTTTACAAGTCAGGATCAGTTTTCTGCTCAATGAAATGATCACGAATAATTTGTATCACTTTCTTGCCGATCCCATATATAATTTCGCGACCGGATCTAACAGAAAATCATGAGAAAAATACGATTTAAGCCATATCATTACAAACGCACCATTTGGCCGAGACAGACTGAAAGACGGAGACAAAAGAGAGACCGAAAGAAAGATCGTTTGATAGTGATGGCATCAGCGCATGTTACGAAATGGATTAATCAGTATATTATAGTTTTGAGAATAAACCAGAGAGAAGGCTTTCCCTAAGCGTTTTCGAATACAGTCTATTAAAAAAAGTGAGAGAAGTACCGGGAGCTCCAGCTCTGCTCAAATTTAATTTTAGAAGTAACACACATAAATGTTTTATTTTCTTCCGTTTGTAATATAGTGAAAAACCGTGTATGTATTTTGAACCCCCCCCAACAAGATTGAAAACAAAATTTGACACCTACATAACTAAATCAAATAAATATCATAAGTCGTTACCTTTTTGATTTATCGCTCTGGTAAAAGAACCTAAGTATAGATCCATAAACGACCGAACCTTGATGAATTTGGTACAAATTTACAATAGATATCTATACTGAAATACTAAATTTATGTACAACATTTTATCCGTCCAGCTCTTTCGTTCTAGTTGGTGTTTTACCTTATATTCGAACAATCGAACAGACAGAACTAAACATATTTCGACAAAATTTAATACGAATAATAAATGTTAATGCTAAATGCACAAGACAAACTTCATCCACCTAGCTCAAAACATTTTTTAATTAGGTTCACAGCCATAAATAATTCCAAAAATGTATTTTTTCTGATTTAAAGATGTTTCAAAGGTAACGATTCATAAAAATTTCGAGTTTAAAATGAGCTTAGAAGTTCATGAAGATAATTCAATTTTCTATGGTCAAACCTAGAGCAACATAATTTGTAAGGCCGAATCTCAAGAATGATTCGGAAAATCTCCCCAAGAAATTCGGGTAAAAGCGTGTAAACATTTTTTTTACGAATATTTTTGGTCTAGATATGAAATATGGGTCAACGAATTCATCATTCTAACATTTAGGACACTGTATTATACTTCCTTATTTCGAGAAGGTAGGGGTGTCTCGCCTAAAATAAGGGATAAAATGAGACTACATAATATTTCTGTTAAACAATCAATTAACGATATTTTTTAACGGCGATTTGAATTATTTTTACTATCGTTCATCATTAATTTGCCACTCGTCTTTCATAACAGGTGGCTTTAATTAGAAATATCACCGAACATTTCATGCATTAACCCACAACGTTCTTAGGTTGTCTTTCGCGATTTTCAAAGATCTTCCTCTGCAGCATAATATTTAACTCTTTGTTTTCTTCAAGTTCGTATTCCTGAAAAAAGTTTTTCTTACAATTCTACATTAAATATGGATTAATTCTTTCTTCCATAATTTGAATTTTTATTTATTTATTCAGTATTCAGCCTTTGACTATTAAATAACAGAATCGGAAAATAAAACAAATGATAGCAGATTAGAAAGGGAAAAAAATAAGTTTGCCCAAATGTTCAAATAATTTCCTTTGCATAGTGTTAAATATTTCGATTCAATATTTAATTGCTATAAATCTAATTCTTATTCTAGGTTTTTTAATCATTCTTTTTCAATTATCTCCATTTCCTTAACGATATTCCCTATTTACTCACTGATAATTGGTTTCGGCAAAGGAATGAAGGTAAATAATTTCTACGTCATGCCATTCGCAAGCTAAATAAAAGGCTGTTATGGGAAAAAATTACTTCTTTAAGGAACTCATAATTTAAGAAACTTCCGCTCTCTTCTTCCACTCCCTTTTTCACAACCATTTGCATACATTAAATTTTCTTGCTACCTCACGATATTCAGCAATTTAATACTATAAAACTGGAATAATATTTGCATAAACACACCCCATAATTTCCATTAAATTTGTCCCGTTCCTCTACTATTTTCTCCTATTTCTTAGTTGTTTTTTTTATAAATATTCGAAAATCATGGCTCTTCAGATGTTTGCATATGATGGGGAGCAATTTTAACAGTGGTTTTCACTCTTTATTCTAATAATATAACGGAAGGAGTAAGAAACTTATTCCTTGAATAGAAAATTAAAATGATTCAATAGGTTTCTTTTCCACTGAGGAAAATATACTCGGTCATATTTGTAAGTTTAATTATTACCACAAAGGGCTATGAAAGTTTTAAACAATACAACTACGGAAAAATTCTAATTGTAATTCATTGCGTTATCGACCAAAATAACAAAATCCAAAATTTTCTACAAAATCCAAATTTTTTTAGGATTTTGTAGAACTTAAATAGCAGATATTAACGAAGATCACCTCCCCGGAGAAAACAGCCATCAAGCGTTCATAAAAGCAATTAAATGTCTTAAATAGAGAAGAAAACCGGGCCAGAAAAAATAGTGACAAAAATCAAACAAGAACGACAAAACCTACTACTTATGCAAATATAGAACAGAACTCAAAAGAATAGGCAACCTAACTATACTCTATTATCCTTCTAAGGATTCATAGAAAAAAAAAGGCTTTTGCGAACGACTTCGTTATTTACGTATGTCCCAGAACTACAGATAGTCTCAAAATCTATATTAAACAAGCACTAAATGTTTTTTTAAAATTAGACAAATAAGAACCAATTAAACACTTCTATTTCAAAATCTATTTACCATCCGATTTGGAAACTGATATAAGGTCTAACCATCAAATGGAAAAGCCAAATAAGTCACACTTTTAAATATTTAGGAATCATTCTCGATAGGCAACTTTATTCATCCAACACCAAAGCAAAAAAGCCACAATCGCATAAGAGAAGCAGGTACAAAAAAAAACCTTGTAAGATATTACACAAGATATTTCATTCAGAATGATTTTCTAAGTTTCAACTACATAGGTTTCGAATATCTCTTCTAGGACAGAAGAAATTATCCACCCAAAGAAGATTTCTTTTATTTATCATCGCGACTTATCGTACCACCTCAACTGCAAGATATCCAAAATGTCACTTCTCTATTCACTTCAAAATTTCATTAGTTAGACAATATTAAATAGGCCATAAACCTCAACGAGTTATGTTATATAAAAATAATGAAATGCATTAATACATGAAAGGAAAACATAAGATAGTTGTAGAAAATTCTCAATTCAAAATCCCTGGCATGCGTTTATGTCAATTTCAATTATTTTCACATATAATCAATCGTAAGTCAAACGATAAAAATTCAATTATGTAACAACTTTCAGTTATTCAATTATCTCCCTATTCTACGAAATTAAGCATAACATGTATCGTATTGAAGTATTCGAAAATATCCAGGGAACAGTATTATCGCTAGTTTAGTTAAAGCATATTTACGTTAAAACTTTGTTAGTCCACCGAATTCAAACTGATGATATTTTATAAACGTCAGTGTTAAAGAAAAATTTTAAGGATGTGGATAAATATTAAATTTAAACAAACTGTAGCAAAATATACTGTTTAAGTAGAATCTACTACAATAAAACTTTTTAGTTAGTTTTTTTACAGATGCAAAAAATTGAACTAATATGGTTTCCATTCACCAAAGATTCCTATTTAAAAGGGACTTTCTACAATTTCTAAAAAAATTGCCGTTTCCTGTAGTGATTACATGTAAATTGCTCAGAATTTTAAATATTAAAAACCATTTTTTATGCTCAAATCTTTGAAATTAAAATTATTATTTTCCAATAATCACCAAATATTTTTAAAGAACATCAATGAACTTATTGGAATTTAGGATCCTATTCTCACGATTTAAATTAATTTCGAAGAAAATATATTCCCAAAAAAGTGGAGTTTGGTTTTGGAAAATTGTTTTTTGTTTCACTATCACCATTCTTCTATTTTTCTCAATTATAGCGAAGCATGTAATCGAGAAGTGATTATTTCATAGAATTTAATCGTTTCTCTAGTAATTAATATTGCTTTATTTTAATTATATTTGGAAAAAGTTAAAATTATTTATCAATGGTTTCATAATCGATAGATTTAGGAAATCATTCTTAATTTTCTCACTGGATGCTTATTAATACCAAGAAATATATACCAAGAAATAAATATTTTATTTAAAATAGTTTACAACCGATTTTGAAACAAGAAAAGTTTTCAGAAAAACGGATTAAATAAAAACTTGTTTAAGAATATTTATATTAACTTTTCAATCACAATTCTTATACTATAAAAAGTTTTAAACTTTGTCTACTTGTCTACTAAAATGTCCTAATAAATATTCAGAATTATTTCTTTCACTTTAAATAAAGAATTCAACAACCTAAGTTAAATTTTTTCATTTTGAAAATTCCATTTACTCGCCTCACATTTTCCTTTATTCATAGCTAGCCGCCTTTGTCGACCAGCCGGTTCGTCAATCTTAATGCACGTTAAAATTTTAATGATTAAATATTTTATGGAACTCCCATTTTAATTGCTTCTTCATTAAAATATTTTAAAACTTCAAATTTTAATAACCATATAATTTACTCATAATATTATAAAGGCCTTCAACCATAACGTAATATGTATCTCTAATTTTCGGTTAGCTCCTGTAGAATTTAAATCCCTTTAAATTAAAGTGGAAATGATTAAATTGCAATAAATATATTTTTTTTTTACTGAAACGAAGCATTTTTTTTAAATACGAGTACTGAAAACAGAGTCGCTGAGTATTTAAACCTTATGGGCACTAAAGAATATTTTACTCAATTTATATAATATCTGAAGAAGTTTTTCAACAAAATTTTCTCAGATTCATCATGAACAGATCGATTAATTAACAATGTTTAGTTTTAAATGCATCAATCACTTAAAAAATAAACGGAATTCTTTGAAATAATGTGCCGAAAATTTCTTAAGCCTATCCTTTTTAGCGTGAGAAAAAAAATTGAAGCTTTACTCATTTGGCGGTAGAGAAATGAAAAGATTTTTTTGGCGGGAAAGTTAGTTTTTAATTAATAATTAAAATTATAATTAAAAATTCAAAAAAGGGACACCAGTGGCATATTCCCGACCTCCATGGTATGCATGTGGCAAATTTGGTAGCTATAGGTCGAACGGTCTGGCCAGTAGAGCGCCAACACACACACACACACACATTGAGATTTATACGAGTATAGATGAGACAATGCCTTTTTATTAACTAGCAGCGTTTCCAAATTCTATCGGAATTAAAATATTCAATTATGCTGAAGTCTTGAAAAGGACGATTTTCTTTAAAAATGATCCAAATTAGATGGACAGAAATGAACAATAAAAGAATGGCGAGATTATTAAAATTGCAAAAAATGAATGAACAATAGCGCTTTCATAAAAGTGCGTTGCTTTACTTCAAGATGAAAAATTTGATGTCTACTTTTAAAACAAACGTTCGAAGTATTAACTATGATTAATATGATATTTTAATAAATTTTGTTTGAATATGATATTTTATTCATACGTAGAACTCCAGACGGTATATGAAAACTAGAATTCGATGAGTAAGAAAATGAAAACATCTAATAACATATATTCGATTACAATGTTTATTTGAAACGAAAGCTTTAGGTCTTAAGATTAAGAATTTATTCCGTTAAATTATTTTCAAATATATTAAAAAATTTGTTTTACAGTAGTCTCAAACCTTAATTTTTTTTTTCAATAAAGATAGGAGTTATCACAAATGATTTCTTATACTACTTTCTAGTTGAAATACACTGATAAATACACGAAACTTTGATCTCGGAATAATTTTCCATCAAAAATATACTAAATGTTTTATTAGTCACGATAAACAATAATTTAAATGCAAAATGCTTCATATTGCGTAGTTTCTACTGATAATTTATTTTTATATCAAATTATTAATTTCTTCAATTATTACACAACAAGAATTCAGGAGTAATTTAGCAAATCTTACGAAAGGCACAAATTTTTCTTTGAAACATCTATTCCCGACATTAAAAATAGATCTTAGCGGTAGCGGATTTCTTTGTCTTCTATTAATAAGGTTGCAAGTTAATGGGAAAAGGAAATTAAATTCATTCAGTTGCTAAATGATTTAATCAAAAATCTTTACAATTTCCAATAACAGCCTCGCTATCCTTACAACAAAACTGTCATCGGAAATTGACGCTGTTCAAAGACGCTGTTCACTTAAATTGAACTCTCAAAACGTTAATTCAACTGATAATCACAATCCATCGAGCAGCACTTTCAATTCGGTTAAGAAATATAGATTATTCTTAGCAAGTAATACTGATATGAATTCAAGCTTTAGTTAATATTTTAATTGCCGTCAATACTAAAGAAATAATCAAAATTAAAACAATTTTTAAATGTTTAAAAAAATCCCAGATATTCATCCTAACATATTGAAAAACACACAATCGTTTGGGATAGAGGAAAAGCTCAATTTAAAAAATGACAGATTCAGAATAGTAGTAAAACTATAACATTTCATCGAATGTAAAGCGCAATAGCTAGCCCATGCAGAGAAAACGCAGTCTTCAAACTTTTGACTGCTTATATACGAGTAAACAAGATAAATACACAACGCTGCCTGAGTATAAAACCCTCATGATTTTTTAACATAAAAATTGGCTTTCTAAAAAATATTTTTTTTATCATTACAGATATAGTTTTTCGCGTATTATTACTGCAAATAGAAAGATTTAATATCACAAATTTTTTTTCTGAAACGTTTCCTTAAAATATCTATAGAGCAGAGATTTAAAAACCATCAATAGGTAATTATCTCATCAGTTTGAAATATTTATTATATTTTTCCTGCAAATGTTATTGATGAATGCTCAAATATAAAAAAAAGTTTAAAGAACAGTGAGAGTATTGAATAATTTTCATTCATTACAAAACTTGAAAATATGTCAGTAGTTTTCCTGATGCCAATTAATAATTCCCTCTACTTTTCAGGTTCTCTTAAATGATAGCTGATGTAATCTGGCAACAGCTCTTTGTGCGTATTCTTGTTTATCAAAGATAAAAAAAAAATATTTCTTTTGCTCATAAAGATATATTTTTGCATTTATTCGCTTGAATTTGACCAGTGCACTTTTGTTCTTTTTCAGTTATCGTTAAATCACTACTTTAAAACAAAAAAGAAACATTATAAACAGTTATGTATTAACGTGAGACATTAAAAAATGTATAGAAAAGCCTTTATATTTAGTGGCAAAGAAGTACCTCTAAATATCCATAGCCTCCGCTAAATGTTCTTAAAAATCAGTATCGATCAAAAAATTAAAAATAAAATTGACATGGTTGAAAAAAAGTAAAGTTTGAATTTTTAAATGCAAGTAAAAATATTTTCTGGTATAATTTTCTCGGAAGTTATTATAGACAAGACACTCAATTTTGGTTTTTCCTCATCGCTAGAAGCTGAAATTGACCGTTTATTAGCTTTTTCAATTACTGACGAAAGCTTTACTTTTCATGCCTCTGATTGAGAGAGTGAAGTACGTTTACGTTTTGGCAACGTTAAAGTATTTAAATTCCATTAAAAATGACTACATGTGAGTACAAAATAAAAGAATTCTTAAAACTAGTGGTATAATAATTTAATAAGTTGCCCAGAAATGTATCTACAAATATTCTTATGCCAAAATTCTCTGCGATAAAGTTTCTAAATAATTGAAAGAAAATCTATGCAAAAATAATGATATTTGTGAGGTTAAAAAAGTAACATTTCATGCTGCAATTTACTGTTAATTCTTCTGAAATTCTGTAGAAAAAAAAAAGGTCAAAACCTAAATAGCCTGCAGCTGTTGCTATCAGTGTGCATCTGTTTCATTTACTTACAAGATTGCAAATTATTTTTCTTGAATGTCTGACTCACGTTTGTATTGCTAAATCACTACATGCAAACAATTGAAAACAAGATGAAATGATATGCATTGAAATTTTAAAAATTAAAATGCTAAAATAATTTTTTAAAAAAATTTCAACTGAGAGAAATAGTGTGCAAAAATATAATTGATCTCATTAAAATAGTTAACTTTTTAATTTAAAAAAAATACCGTAATATTTTTTATAAAGTTTAATTCGAAATTATTGCATAAAAAGGTAAAATTTCAGTTAATTTCTAATTGAATATTTAATTAACTTCTGTACTTTAAAAAATATAGCATTTTTTCTCCTGTTTTGAGGAACAAATGTGTTAAATTTGATGAAAATTGGTTTAATCGTTTGGACACACAACACCTTAGATTAAGACTGTCGACTCTTTCAGCTACCAAACATCGCGGTCGGTAATCGTTAGTAACCGGAAAATAGATTTCATTCTTGAATGACTTTTCCAAATTAACAACTTAAAATTTTAATTTACGTTTAAATTTACACTAATAAATTAAATAAGTATAATTTAAATTGATGATAACAATTTAAAGTAATTCCAATCATCTGATTCTGATACTCAAACAGTGCCCATACTCAGATATTTCAACCATCTATGATATGTTAAAGTAGCCTTAGCAACCACTGCTCCAGCTATGTTTATGGGTTCTGTTTGCACGTACATATTATGTATAATTTCACGTCGTAAAACTTTTAAAATCGCATACTCAATCCTTTAAGACGTTTCAGAGTCCTCAATATTAATTTCATTAGCAATTAATATTAAAGATTTTGGATAAACATTACACTGAGTCTTTCATTTGTCTTATGTAAAGCTTCCTTGGACTTCCCACTGTAGAACTCTTAAATACGTATTTCAATGTAAAAAGAAAAGACCTTTCTAATTTAGAAGTTAAGACGCGTAACAATACATACAAATCTCTAAATATTAAATGCAACTTAAATAGAATTCCGATAATTACAAAATTCAAATAAGTAAACAATTTTATGGAGCAAGGGCCAACGTGCACTCAGCGGAATGCCAACACGAAACATGAAATTAATGTTTTTATTTTTAAATAACTGCGTTTATTCATAAATATTTTTGTGGGAATATTCTGATTTCGCGGAAATTCCTTTATTTACATTCACACCTATATTGATTTAGGAAGAATGGTATTCAATTCTTTTAATTAAATATTCACATTCCAGTGTTTGAATCTTGAACTCTGATATTGGTTAACAGCGAGGGAAAATGCCTCAACCGAAAATATCACCAAATTAAAAAGAGGCCGGAACTTTGTAGTTTGTTCAAGCTGGAAAAAGTTGTCCGTTACATGTTTCTAAAATGGAAGACCTGTGTAAGAAATGTGAAACCGTTGCAATTAAATATAAAGTTAATGAGACGCAATATAACAAAAATTTATCGAGTGAAGTTCTTATTCATTGGGCTAAATTTAAAAAAAAAACAATCATGTAAAGGAATATGTCAAATAGGACATTAAAATTTTCAAAACACTAAAATATGGAAAAAAATGATGCAAACAATAAAAGAAAAATTCGGACAATTTTGAACAACAGTATTTAAAGATAGACTGCATTTTCTAAGAAACTAAAAGGCAGAAGAAAAAATAATTTTAAACATTGGCAAAAAGTACGTATGAGAGATGCGATTTATAAACTGTTAAAAGGACTCAATACCCCCAAAATTCTTTCCAGAATTTTCAACATACTTTTCAAATGTTGTAATTGATGTTAATTGTGCAGATATTAAAATTTCTAAAATAATTTCCAGATTCAAAAGTTACAAATTTAAATATTTTGAATTAAAAAAAATATTTACCCTTTTTTAAAAAATACTTCTACGATTTTCAATATTTTTCCCCAAATTTTTTTCAAAGGGGCCTCACAATGTATTTAACAGAATTAGGGAGGAGATTTTTAATATCTATATTAGTTTTGGAGATAAGAAAAATTGCTCAAAATATTCTGAAATTTTTCGGGAAAAAAAATTCTAATCAAATTTTTTACAAACATATCCCTAATTCTATTAAGCATGCATTTAACAGCGAGCAGAAAAAATTCCTGCAATTGCAATAAAATGTGATTGACTTAACATTTTGCAACAGATAGAATTTTAGAAGAAAGCAAATTAAGATAAACAGCTTTAAAATTTTCAACACAATAAAAAAAAAAAAAAAGGAAAAGGAAAAAAAAGTTTTTTTCCTCAGAGCAATAATGTGACAATTTTAAGTCCTAAGATATCAATTTCGTTAGTATATATATTATATTTTTTTAAGGACCATTATCGTATATAGGGATTATTAGAAAAAAATTCACTTTTTTTATTAGATAAAAATTTTTTCGTCAAAATATTTATTAAATTATCTGCAGTTCTGTTTATCAAATATCTTAATACACTGCGAAAACTCTAGACCATTTGATTAAAATTCAAATAAAAGTTCGGAATTTTGAAGATTATTATAACCAGCAAGAAATTCAATCGAAAAGAGAGCATTAAGACTATAAACAATGATTTAACCGTTACTGTATGAAACAACTGTCCTGCTTTTTATTTCATGTAAAAAATTAAGCGGCTTAGTTACTTGCACATGAAATATTTTTGACGTAAACACTCAAAGTGGTCGTGGCACAGGATATCGCGTTAGACAAAATAATTCCATACCTCACTAAATACTTGCCCAACGATTTTGAAATTTTTAAATTAATAAAGGTTCAAAGGCCATTTTTCACTCAAAATTGGAAAAATCGATATATTTATCGACTACCCGAAATCCACAGGGTACCGAGTACCCTTAATTAGGCTTATTATTTTAAAGAAAAAAGGCAGTGTTCTAAGTTGTGTGTAAATTAATACTGATAACTGCTTAAAGTAGAGAAATAGTTGTATAGAAGTAAATTTTATGTCACTAAATAATTAATGTTTTGAATTGCAAAAGGATGTGAAAATTTTTGTATTATGTCTAATAATTATGACGTTATAACGTAAAATTATATTTTCATTTAACCCACGGTAGAAATTTCAATAACGCAGTTAATGCCTCTGGTCTTGAGTTTGTGTTTTATGGCAAAAATCTCTGGCTAATCCTCGCCATACACGAGATATTAAGGAATGTAAATGTGTGAAATTTGACTCCTTTCTGTATTATATATATAAATTATTCTGTATAGTCTTTGACGAGAATCCAAGGTGACATTCCAATCCAAGGAACTTGCACGTTTGCTCAAAGAATAGGAATTGGACAACTAGAGCAAAGTACAATTAAGGTGGCCTATTTTTTTAATCCGGAATTCTACCAATACGTTCAGATAACAGTTCTTCGTTTGAATTTTTGTTTGAGATTTTTAATCTTCATATGCCATCTAAATGTTAAAATGTTTATGAAAATGCTTCACTTTCTTTGCCTTTTTCAAACCACCTGTCTACGCAATCCATAAAACTCGCTTTTTACTATTTCATTTCGATTATTCAAATTTGTATTGTTTGTATTTAGTAAATTCTGAGCATTATAAATTATTAGAATGTATTAAAATTTAAAACTTAACAATTTTGAGATATTTATTTACATTATTTACCACCGTTCAAGATATTTAATTATTTTAGTTTAATTCCGATTAAAATTTAATATTTAAAGTGTTAGGAGAATGAGCATTTATTTTTCATAAATATTAAAATTAATTTATAAATAATTTTACTTCACTTGATAAGTTTCTCAAGATTCTTTAACATTGTGTATCAAGGACTGAACCCTGACATCCCGATTGTTAAGTGACAGAGCTGATGACCACGCTATTTCGAAGCCATGAGATGAAAACATTCCAAAATATAAAAGCAATGCCAGAAGCCCATTTCCTTGAAATGGACCGACTATTGTATTTGGAACATTTTAATGAACGAATCTAAATGTATATTATTATAATACTAATTTCCCACTATATTATATAAAGTATTTTTAACAGTGCAAACATATTTTATCAGATGCTAGTCCGAATAGAAGAATAAAATCTTGAACTTCGATTTATTCCATCCCGGGAGGCGCAATTTATGTACGAGAATAAATGGTAAAAAATGCATCAATCTACATCACGGCCCAAGAGCAGAAGAGCAAAAGATAGCGAAATGTTTCCTTCAGTGGTTTTTACAATGACAATTTAATAGGGATTTCTTCGACACGTGTCGATTTATGATAGGGAAATTTAGGTATCTTTAAAAGAATATGCTAAGGATTAAGGATTTTTATTCCTTCCCTCAGAGCGTGAGAAAATGCAGAAGCATTTATACAGAGTGCGTGTAGCATTAATTGAATAAAAAGTAAGAATTGGATTAGGAAATAAGAGATTTTAGAATGAAGTTAAATTAAGATAAAAATTTGGAAATTAAGATTTACATTAGATTTTAAAGCATTATTATATATTATTCCAATACATATTTTCTATTTGAGAATATTAATTCAGGCCGTCTTAACAATTTTGGGCACCGATCAAGATCGTAATGAGAAATGAATGAAAAAAAACCCATAATAACAGAGTAGAGAAAGAAAGAATCTTGATCAAGGCTTGTATATCTTTCAAATCGTTCTTTTCAAATTAAAATGACAAATTATTTTCTTCTCTATCTAAGATATAAATTTTGTTTGCTATATTTCAGAAAGTATTCTATAAATTATTTAATAATAATATTGAACAATATTTTTAATACTTAGAATATAATAAAACAAACACCTGGCATTTTACTTAACACTAATAAACTTACACGATTCAGAAGTATGCCTTTTAAATTATAGTATGAAAAAGTATCATTAAAACAAATTCCATATTAGCTAAATATATATAATAAGTATACAATTACATAAACATTCTACGAATACATAAAATAATACACCTACATAAAATATTTTATAAGTAATAAATAATAATAAGTAAAAAATACGATTACATAAAATATTCTACAATATTTATTTGTACAATCAATTTCAGAATCAATACAGTGAATTTTTAGGCGCTCTTACATCACTGGAACTCCTTGTTACCTACTTATTAATCTAATGCAATAGATTAACCTGGCATTAATGAATTTTCTTTATCAGTCTTCAACTTTTAAAATAAATGCGAAAACTTTCAAATTTAAAGTTTCTTAAACACAATTACTCTCAAAGAATTTTATGATTACCTCATGATTTTTGAATTTTTATGATATTATGATTAAGAGAAACACATGCAGATTTCAATACTTACCTCAAGCCGTAGAAATTTAAATATTAAAGCAAAATGTACCAATAAATTCACCTGTAAGCATTACTTACCTTCAAAAGAAATCAATTAACTCATTAAATATCAAAATTGTAATACAGAGATTTAATATGAAATCGCATGATTAAATATAAACATGCAAATGTGAATTTTTAACACAGTTATTGAACTGTACATGCGTAAGTAAAAGGAATTCTTCCTCTAATCAATGTGACGATTGTACCGGTGTCGCTCTGGTATTGTTCTCATTTCGTTGGAGCGATTCATACGACGAGACAGTCCTCGAGAAGGAACAAACCGATCTCGCAGTGTTGACCAAGCAAGAACTTTTGTTCCTGCAACACGTTTTATTGGTGGAAAGGGGTGAAAACGGATATTGCACAAAGGCGGAAAGGATTTGAAACCGTATTTTTGATGACAACGATTTATTTGTAATTATTCGTTCAGATAACATCTTGCTTTAGTAATTGTCAAAAATGAACACCCATCAGCGGCATGATTATAGTAGCGAGAGACAAGTGCAAAAGGAGATCAATGGGGAGGCACACCAAATGTCAAGCAGAGAGGGTTCCAAATAGGAAGAGAAGTTTTAACCCTATGCCCCCGGAAAAGTAATTTGATGCATTATTATTCACTAAATGCAGGGACTTGTAAGTTATTCAAAAAAAATTATTTTGAGTTGAGTTTTTCAGAAAAATTTATCTACATCATTTTACTACCCTGTAGGTATTGCTAATAATTAAAATAAAAATAAGATGCCTAAATGATACACTGTCTTGAATAGTGATTGAGAGAAGGCATTCAATTTTAGTTTAGTTATATTCAGGTCCCGTTCTAAAGCAACACCAGGGCTATTTTGAAACGGACATCGTAATGTTGAACCGCGATCATATGACGAAAGCGACACTTGAGCTGGCACCTTACTCGCCAAACTTCCACACCACACCAGTGAGAGGACTTTGGCTTCGACGAATTTAATCTGTACCAGACTCCCTCATACAACTGTTCTTCGGCGACATCGGATCTCGAACCTGAAACCCTCCGGTTCCGAAACCGAGACCTTACCACCAGGCCACCACGGTCCGAAGACATTGGACCGAAGTGCAAAGATTTAAATTTTTAAACAGTTGTAAATTCGGCGTGGGCACTTCTATATATTTCAGCATTGAGGAGGGGAACAGTTTCAACTTCTTAAAAAAAAATTCTGGAGTTGAGTGCGTTTAAGTTATGAAAATACATTTTCAACAATTTATAACTTTGACTTTTACGCAACCTCCCCTCTCTATATGAAACTTAACAATGCCGCTGACGGTATTGAAGGATATTAAATTTTGCGGGATGTTTGGCGATTCCCAAATAGAAACAATCTGCAAAATTTTACAGATGTTCGGCGACGAAGCGATGGTTTATACGTAGATAAACTAATGATGCAAACATCTTCAGTCTCACATTAGTGGAGAGAGAAGCTAGTTCTAGTAGGACTCCAATATTCAGGTCTGAGATCGTTAATGATCCAGTTTGGTTTCCATTGATGCAGAATCGATGAGTCGGTATCAGAAAACTTGGATACAAAAAATTAGCATTTGATCTAAAAATTCTCTTTTCATATAGGGTCAGCGTCAATCAATACATCTATCACGATAACGCAGCCATTTATCTCCCACCCCCATTTTATAAGTGTTTGGTCTAAACCAATATCCATACTTTGTCAAGATTCTTACTCATACGATATGAATCTTTCCACCAAGCATGAAAAATAATCAGTTAATTCACTTATGAATAAAAGTTGGGTATTATTTGAACAGTGGTTATAATTTCTTCAGTAAACATCGGAATCCTAAGCTAAATCGTTGAGAAAGATGCATTTAACATTTTTTTATCTAAGAGATTACAAAGATACTTTTCAAATTTTTACTTAAAACTGTTTTCAAAGTTTAGCCATTTCTCCACAATTAATTTTTTTGATTTGTTAAATAATTCAGCAATAATTTCCTCCAGATCATCCTGCTGACATCTAAAATTGTGCTAAAGTTGTAACTATTTCTAGCATGTATCTTTTGGTACTTTAAGGATTCCACCATGATTTTGTATGTAAAGTTACGGTTTCATTAGATGGACAAACGATGAATTGATAACAATAAAATTGGGGACGAGGGGTTAGCATTTGATCTGTTAATTCTCTTTTGTGATAGGTCATACACTAAAACTGAAAAAAATAACACCATTTTGTAGCACCATTAAATATAATTAGATTGGAAAATCCCTGTTTAAGTTGCAATGGACAATACAGAAATTGCTGTATAATTTTTATCTTTGCATCTCCGCCCGCAAAGTTGCATTTTAAGCTAGAACATTGTAGTGATTAATTCTAAAAAATGCAAAGATTTAGATTTTTTCCTCTAATTTTGGTAGCGAGTTCGCTATCTGAATTGTACTCCATGAATTGTGTTTTCACTCGTGAAAATTTGTAAAAACACAAAACACATCATTGAAATTAGTATTGCAGATATGCAAATAGTAGAAATAATACTGGTAATCGTATATTTTTGTCATATATTTTAAATTACTGCCTTATTCTTTTTAGTTCCGATTCTCCGGATGTTTCGCATTTCACGAAGGGAGAAGTTATTGTAAAAAATAAAAATTAAGAACATTCTGAAATGGATGAAAGCTTACAATCTGGAAGTGAAGAATTGAATAATTCTTTCAAAAATGTCGATGAATTCGATGTCTATTATGAACATTACTTGTCACTCACTAATAAAAAGGAGGAAAGTTTAAATACAAGTAGAATGGCAGAATAGAATGAGATTGTTGATAGATCGTGAAGAGGACACTGACGGAAGAAATGAAAAACAAGATATTGAAGCTACTATTGATAGAACAGATGGTGATATCCAGAAGAGGAGCATGAAACAACATGCTCTTCTGTAAGGCCATCTTTTCAAACTATTTTCAAACATGTATCTAATCAAACTGGATACACAAAATGAAACATTAAGCAACAAGGTGTGCACCGTATTTTATTTAATGCAAATATGTCAAAAGACATTTTCTGTTCGAAATAGGTATACATAAAACAATGACAGATACAATGGTAAGTAGAAATTGCACTTATTAAAAAAAAATTTAACATTTAAATGTTTTATCCTCAGTATTTATTACAAATTCATTCGTTTCCAATTACTCATAAAATGAAATAAAATTTAATTTGTGTTGCATGGTTAAAAGTCCAAACATGAAAACGCTAAAGAAATCCTTTGGAATATTTAGACAAAGAAAAATCCAACTCGTATTTGGATTTAAGGTTTAAGTTCGATTATATGATACATGGATAAAAATACAGAAAATTATGCCTCATCTGTCACACAATTTAGTTTTAAAGACTGGCGTCATTTCATGTCTCTAAAAAATTGAAGTTCTGAAGCGTCTCGTTAAATCACATCTGCAGTACACTAGATAAAATTCTAAAACTATATTAATTATTATTAGAATGGGTTTTAGCTTGTAATATTTCATAAATTTCTATATTCTTTTTAAAGTTATCAAAATTTTATATTCCAGGAAAAATATTTGATATTCAATAGCAATGGAGAGCTTTTATTTGTGAAAAAAAAACTTTATGATGTAGGCATGAAACCAGATTTACGCGTTTCTCAGGCAAACGCGAAAGAAATATTTTTCTACTCCTTGACATAATTCGTTTTGAATAGGTTCGGTTAAAATGGCAAATTATTTCGTCAATAAAACTTTGCAATATCTGTTGTCTTTTGAATACTATTCCGCGCATCACCAAATTAATTCTGTTTGAAACGAAAAAAATCTTTCTGAAATGTCTGTATTCAGAGGATTAAGAAGATAAAAGAAAATGGAATAATTAAATCACTGGCCTCTACCCGAAACGATTTTCGCATGAAAAATTTAAGATTCATCGCAGGAAAATTCTTTAAACTATTTACTTAAAAACGAAATTTTACAAAAATTCATATATCTGAGGACTTAAATGATGGCATACATTCTTTTCAAAAGTGAAATAAAAAAGAAAGCAACATTCAAAACTGGCAACGTTATAACAGTTTTACTTCAGTGAATGAAGAAACATTGATTTAACTTGAGAAAAAAAGTTCACTGCTTTATAATTTTGGATTTTTAATAATTTGAATACAATTAAATTATCTGAGCATTTGTAATTTCGAGAAAATGTATGCAAATGCGATCGAAGCAAATGTAACATCGGGAAAGAGCTATTAAGTCTTTTCAAGTGGGAAAAATTAAGTGTTGCATTTCTTTCAAATATATTAATGATGGAATAAAAATCGACAATCAGGAGAACTGCAGATCAAAGATTTAAACCATTACATCTTAAAAACATTTACTTGCTCCAAATGCTTTGCTGTTGAGCTTAATTGAACAGAAATTCATCAAAAGGAGGAAAGCACTTGAACTACAAAATAAGGAAGAGTTGGTTGCTCTCTCAAAAAGAAAGCACTTCTTAAAAGCAAGGCAAAGTGAAAAAAATATAGCTTCGACATTTTTAAAAGTAAAAAGAATTTAAGAAAGAAGTTGATTTTTTTTTAAGGAAAAATGCAGAAACCATAAATCTTGAGCTCAAAAGTATTTTATTAGAGTCTATATACAACCCGCTTCCATTTAATGAAATTTTCTACAGGACTCCGACTTCAAACGGCATTTGCGTGTTATTTAAACTCGCCTTTGTGAAAGATATTCTCTATTCAACGAAGTTCAGCTCGACTCATTTTTATTCCAATATTTGGCGATTTTTCATTTGTCAATTCCTAATAGAACCAAACAAACCGACTGCTGTAAAAATAACGGCATTTTCTAATACGCAATAACTCTCATTATTTTCTTTACACTGATTTCAAACTCCTCTTCGATGCTAAGACAGACTGCGAAATGTTACGAAGTATAACGATACTACAGTGAGTTATGAAAATTGTAACGAAGTATTTATTTAAAAAATAAATGCCAGCGTCTCAATTTCGAAAGAGAATATTAGCATTATTCTTAACATAGTACAAGGTACGATTAAAATTTTTTCCATAATTAAGGATACGCGCTAAACGCTAAAAATTGCGCAACTAAGACTGATTTTTTTTTTTAAATTCCTTTAATTTAATTCCTGTATAGCGAATTGGAAACCGGACGTTATTAATACATGTCATCCAGGATAAAGAACAGTTATAAAGAATAATTACTGAAGATCTAAATCGAATCTAATTTCATATTATTCTTTACACTACTTGAACGTAAATACTTAACTCCCAGACAGCAACATTATAAAAAGGAAGCCTAGGAATCTTTCTTCGTAATTTACTACAAGACCGAAAGAATGCAATGACAATTTACAGTCGCTTATTTACTTTTCTACCGAACTTAAATTCAGAGACAGTGGCTCGCTTAAAATTGTGTTCATTTTATTGCATTGACTCTCTAAATCTTGAATTTCACAAAATTTTCTTGACATTGATATTCGTAATCCTAAATATTTTAAAATGCCTTAGAATACTTGTAAAATTAGTTTTTAATATAATTTCAATGTTCTTAAACGCTTAGAACTTTCAAAACTTCTTTTTTATTATTATTTTGTGTCAAGCCGCACTGCAACTGATGATCTTGCAATGAAGAATATCTTAGAACAAATAAAAATAGAGATATACTCAAACTTTTTGTCTAAACATGGTACGATCACCGAAATATAATGAAATTTTTATGTAATTCCGCATCTAACTTAAGACTAATTGCTTGACCAGATAAATATGCTTCACTTTATAAAAAGGAAATATAAAATTAGTACAGCTCATTCAATTCAGATTTCTTTATAAATTAACGTAAAGATATATTTTTCTTATTCTTTTTAGTAATATAAAAAATCAATAATTAATAAAGAGGATAACTTTTGTAGAATACGTCGAAATCGAATTGTATTTGTAAAATTAAAATCGAATGAGCTTTGCTTATTTTCAAGGAGCTCTTCAGAATTGACACTATTGAGTTGCATGGCCTGCATTTCTGTTTTGATAAATTATTCGAAGTGCCATTTTAACAGACAAGGAAGGAGTAAAAGATTTATAACCTTGAAGAAACTTGACATTAAACGTGCAGGTAATTTGAATAAAAGCGAACATCCATATCAAAATATCAAGCTTCAATGCAATTTGATTCGCCGTTTTTAGTGTGCAAAGGAATAGTTTCTTTTCGAACAGTGGCGTTTCTTTTCGAAAGATTCTCATATTTATTAACAGAATATTGTCCTTTGGGTCAATTTGGTTCAGAACTGTCTAGTGAAAAGTTCCATCTATTCTCATATAATATAAGAGAAACTTCAAAATTCTTTTGTATATGATTAGCTCTTCTTGAAGCACTTCGTCAAGGATAGTAACCATTCCTTCTACACGCCTTTAATACCTATCTGCGCGCCGAACTCACAACATTGTAAAGGGACATTGGTATAATCTCTTCTCTCACTGCTAATATTTTCTAAGAAAAAAAAGACGTTACTTCTTCATATATTATATATTTATCAGCGTTTTTACGACTTTCTAGACATTAATTATTACATTTTTCTATGAACAATAAGCCAAACAAAATATGATTAGGAAAGAATTCAATGCATTGAAATGAGACAAAGAATCATTTCAATATCTCCAATTTAAAATAATTTGATTTCTTAGCAGTTTTGATTGTGCAATATTGAATAGTAAATATTACAATCAAATGATTTTTTTAAAAATTCATTTAAATTTCAAGATCAACATGTTAATCGGCGAGTTATGTGGCGGGATACATTTATTGTTTATTAGATAATTTATTCTTCTTTCGAGTTATTATGTAATTACTGCATCGATAAAATTAAAAATATCGATATGGCAAATAAATTCTGTTTTAATAGTATCAAAAATAGTACTTATAGTACTCTAAAAAAATGGAATGTTGCCTTTTCTACCCTCTGGGGTTTATAGCTTTGTGGCGCAGATCTGAAACACAGACATCTAAATTTTTAACTCTTGACGTTAAAATCCTTTCAAAATTAAATACAAGTATTTTCTTTATTTCAACACGAAATAAATGCGCGACACTTCTATTATAACTCCATATCAGAAAGTATATACTATGTAACATAATGATAAAATCATGGGGTATATATTAATGATTACATTATTGCACCGCGTTGCTCATATCTGTACGTTTGGCTACCATTACCAGAATAAGCATTCTGCGTTGCTGCTGATCAGGATGTAAAAATCTTAAAAAATATAGCTTCACCGAAATGTGATAAAAATAGTATAAGGGGTATTACTTTTCCGAAAAACTATATCATAAAAAGAAAAATTAAAATAGAGTTTGAGATGTGCATGGTATACAAAATATTATCGTTTAGGAAAGAGTTGCATGCATATTATTCACTTGCTATGAAACTATTCATTTCACTTTCATATGAAAAAAGCGAGTTTTATTCATAACTGCTCCGAAACTCTTAGTGATGTTTAACCTCCAGAGTTAGAGGGAAATCATGCAGAAAATATTTTCCCCAGTAGATTTAATTTCGCGAATCTAATTTGTAAATTAATTATTGGATTAAATTTTAAATGAACTAAAAAAATTTCTGAACAGTAATCCCGACTGTTCAGAAGATAACTGCTGAGATAGTTCAGAACTCTAAAAGAGTTGAAATCTAAATTCTTTCTTAGCATACAGTAAAAAACCATGAAATATTTAGAAATAGTGTTTTGTTTTATGATTGCAAATGCTGCATATGATATTTACGAAAGGAAAAAAGAACTTTTCATTTTAAAATTATCATTTAGCCAAAGAAGATAAGTATTTGAGAAAATTAAATTTTCAATCTTCATATTCCATTTCTGATGTTTCGATTTAACCGCATTTCAACATGCGCAGATTCAAAAAAAACCGTATGAAATTTCATTCATTGTATAAAAATATTTAAGGTAAGATCAATGGATAATTCAACTAAAGAAGAAAATTTTCTCAAGTTCAAATAAAAATAATTATCCAAGTAACGTGATGTGGTCTAATCAAAATGTAATGCTAATCATCTGCCTATGAATCACTAACCTGTCGATCATTTTTTTTTTCACATTGTGGTAATAATTTCTATTTTTAATTACTTCTTTAGAGAATGAAATTTAGTTTAATTTCCCATTAAGAAGATATAGAAATTGTGAACTGCAGTCAGATGAAAAGGATGAGACGCGAGCTGGAATCTCTGCCAGCGCCAATGGGAGAAACTAAAGATTTAGCGAGTACTAGACCAACTAATACTACGGCTCTTCGGTTGAATCCAATCTCGAAATTGAAACATTCCCGCTCCGATGGCGAAATCCTACCACTAGAACGTCGCTGTCTTTCACAAAATAAAGAAACTGGTTAAAGTTTTCAGGTTTCTTTTCACCAGAAGTCTAAAAATTTATTAAAGTGAATGAGATATTTCCACCAGAAATTAAATATTAAAAAAATGCCCGACATTATTAATATGATACAGACATATTGCAAAGAATCAGAATCTTATAAAAATAGAAGCATATATTAAATTTCCAATTTGAAAATAAAAAAAAATTCAGAACAGTATTATTTATTGACCATGTATTAATAATCTATTATAACACTTAAATAAAGAAGAGACCATAATAAAGGGCTTTATTTTAGTGTTATATATCAAGCTAAATGTCGAATTCGTGACCTATCAAACGAAAGGCCAGCATTTCATTTTGATAAACTTTTGTAGAAAATGAATCAAATTTTTTTTAAGAATATTTTTGTTGATGATTCAGAACTATGCATAATTTTAATTGATGGATTATTCTCACTTCCCTCAAAATTCAAAATTATTTTCAATGTTCTACAACTTCCCATGAAAAACTAACTTTACTTCGGTTTATAATGAACTGAACAAAATTCGTAGCTTTAGACAAATGAAACTAGTTTTAAACAAGGCAATTTTAAAGGAATCAAAATAAAGGATTTGGGGGCACCTTTAATGCACTGAGAAACATAACACGAAGCATTAGTAAAATCAAGGGGCGTAAGGCGGTATTAAATGGTTATTAATCTTACTTTTACAAACTTTTATAAAAACTTTAATTCGAAGTGACCTTATTTTTTGCAAATTTCAGTTAAATATATTTGCCCAGTCTTGTAGTGAACTGAATAAGCAATAAATGGAAACGGAAAGTCTTAAGAGGAATTTAAATTTTGTGGATGCACGATCAGTTCATATTCCTGTATTCACAGGATATTTCATGCTCTTAGGAAGGGAAAAAAATCTCAGAAATAACTGAAAACAATATCAAAAAATTAGAAACATTTCTTCGGACAAAAAGGCTTTCTTAGTTATATACGGAATTACTGTATCGTCATCACACACGGCAAAACCTCAATATAAGATGAAGTTTGTGAAATATTAATTTACGTTTACAGCATTTCAGAGAAAATACAAACAGATGCCTTTACAAGTCTATATACTAAATAAATAATTTATTTAGTATGCCTTATAATACTACATTAAAACAAAAATCATACTTTAGTATAGAAAGAGTACAGGTTGCTCAAATGCTCTGTCGTAATGACAGACTAAAGTTACGAAGACTAACTACTTTAAAAAGTTTAATATTGTAACAAAAAACATTGGTATTTAAATAAAAATTGATAAAAAGTATTTCTCAATTCAATCTTTAATATATACATTTTTCAACTCACAAAAACTAACTATCTACTTATCTTCATAGAAGTGCGAATAAATCTCTTAAATGCATAATATAAAACAGTTTAAAATGTGCTTTTTATCAAGCTTCTTAGAAAATTTTAAATACAATTTAAATGTACTCAAATAGAGCATAATGTCAAATTTGCTTATCTCTATCCGCCTAATTGTTTAAGGATTATTTTTAAAGAACCACTGACATACGATTCCAAAATTTTTTCCAATAAAAATGCACTAAAATTCAAACAAAGCAATATTAGAATATTCCTTGTATATAATATACAAGAGAATGAAATACAATACGCATAACCAATTATAAATTATTCATGATAAATTATTATAATGAATTATTACCATGAAATAATGTTGGTAAATGTAATTTGAATTCAATTTTTAAGCACAAAGTACAGATTATGACATCTTAATTATAGCAAGAAACATTTCTGAAGTTCTAACAAGTGTTAAGAATTCAATTTCTTAAAATTTCTTCCAATTCATTGGTAAAAAATGATTTTAACAGGCACCTTGTTACACTACGTGTTTTCTCTGAATCTTAAAAAAATTCTTCTTTTAATCAGATTTTTAAATTATAAAAGTAAAATTTCAATATGCAAAACGCACATTTACACATTTATAATTTCATACATGTTGAAAATTCAAATTTTAAATTTAAAAATTTCACAATTAAGTACATACATATCATTTGCACAAAAGCATTTGTAATGAGATTTCATAAAAATTTCTACATTATTTTCAAGTGTCTCTTTGGGGAGCAGGGATTTTTTTTTTCTTCTTCTTTTCCCTCCTTCCTTCTGGTTTTTTTTTATTTCAAGAGACAAGAACAGCAGTGAAATATACAATATTCATTAATTGCATAAAAATAATAGATATTTTTCATTTTAAAGGCTTAGGAGAAGTATAGATCAAACAGCTCTAAAAGCAACCATTTAAAACATTACCAATCTCTGAATGGGATCCAGTTTTAGATTTGGTATATGCACGATTTGAGAAATTTCACACCGGATATTAAAACTTTTTTTTTTAATATTTCTTAAGAGTTTAACAAAATACAAACTTGGACATTATAGGAGCCACGACAGAAAGGAGGCATTCTATAAATTTCAGGTTATACAGAGGATTTCATAACTGATATTCATAAAAGGTTTTCGAAATTTCAATGGTATCCGAGCTTGCCCAGAAAATTGCTTGGAAGAGCTACGTTCTGGACAGATCGGCCCGTGCAATCTATTTCAATGAATTATATTCAAATTTCACTAAATAATTTATGGAATAAAACAAAATATAGCAAACTGAGATGTCAAAACGCCATCATTACACAACTTGTGAGCAATACAGAAGAGAATATTTAGTGAAATCGAATTTTTAATTTGTATAGACAAATTTTAATTAATGCAGCAATCCTCGAATGCAGTTTTTTTTATTTACTGACCTCCATTTTATGTAAATTTAAATAAAATTGGAACTTTATTTTATCCGTTAATAAAAAAAATTGAAAGATCAAAATTATTAGGTAACATTCACAGATTTATTTACGATATTTCATTTACCAAATATGAAAGTATAAATACTATTAAATTTTGCGCCAGTACTTAGTATTGCATATTTAAAAAGTATGTGAGCATTAGTATTGCATTGTTGAACAAATATATAATTTAATCTTATTTAGTGAGTTTACTCTTTTCGAATAAACAATTATAAAGTTTTTTTTCCAACTAATTAGATTATAAATATTGTATTCAATACTTTGACATTCATTTGTGAAAAATACTATTTTTGAAAACTGCAGCATCATATAAACATACAACATGATTTGTTATACATTTCAATTATTTTATTCATCACCATCTTCTAAACACATTTCCATCTGCAGCATCAATTTATAAATACCAACACAAAACCAAAAGTTTTTTTTTTTGAGCTGGCTGTTTATCAAATTGAATGAATAGATTTCCACATAAGAGTTCTAATTAAAGTTCATTCGTATTAGTTTTTAATTGGTTTCAAAGGTGCTTGATAAATTTTCGAAATCACCTTCAAAACACATGGCAGATGAATATACTGAATGCAGGAAGATAGTCTTCAATTCGGTTTTTTTTAAATGTTAGCAGTGTTTATGTGTCCAACTTTTCCTGCTATTGAATATTGTTTCATAGAACATACGCATTAGAACAGTCTCGCACTTCGATCAAGCCAGTTATGCTGCGCTCTTCCCTTAAGTTCGCAGGCACCATTATGATGAGGAAAGGTAATTATTGGCGACGAAGTACATTGGGCAAATCCAGTATAGTCAATTCAAGAGTGAAGGCCATTCTTTGCCCAGCTGGAATATCAGGCTTTAAGTTTAACTATTCTCAAGGCAGGCACTGGCTTAGTAGGTAGGCACACGCTGTAGATCAAATGTTTAGTTTGCACACACAGATCATATCATTGGCAGTCAATCATTTGAAGACAGACTGTTCGCTTTAATTTGGCTGGCAAATAGGCTATTTCGTCCATTTCTTTGAATGGAGAAGACTTCTGATCCAATGAAGTCGACACCACTGATATCCCGAACTATAATTGCCAAAAACTGTAGATGGAAATCTTTGTCTGCACATACTGACCATATCACTGTCAGAATGGTTTGAAGACAAATTATTTACTTGAGTGGGTTGGCAAATAGACAGTTTTATCGGACTTCCTCAGTGGAAACTATTTGATACATTTAATGCAGACAATGTTGGATCCTTAATATGAAAATGACATATCCCTGTGTGGAGCCCATATAAATTGTACTCGATGAAGAACAAGCAAGACTGATAAGCAGGCTGGAATATGGTCCTGGATGGCAAGTTTGTCTATGCAGATTAGTAATTCCTTGAGCTTGCATGGCTGAATTCATTTATCCAAAAGATGTCCAGTACTTGCCATGAGCTTAAGCGATTAAAAAGACTTCTGCACCACAGAAGTTTCCTACATATTTCTGCAGATTCGAAAGTAAGGACACTGCTGGATACCAACAGATATGGCGTTATCAGAAAAATGGCAGTTTTGTAAACACTTTTTTTTTTGTACTTGGAACACGAACATTGGACTGACTGCTTAAAACTTTGAAAGTTATTTTTGATCAGTTACACATATATAAGGCTATCCAATAAAGATCCCAGCATTGGGAGTTTGATGACAAACAAGTTCAAAGGATGCAAAGTTCCAGATGTTGTTTTCAAGTGACAGTGCATACAATGTAAATCTAATACTGTTCACAAGCTACAAATATCTAATAAATTGCAATGAAAAGGCATTTTGGCAAAGTAAATAATATCCATCAGCAGTAACAGTGCTGTAAATTTCATACTTTTGAAATGCTCAAATAATTTATGAGGCTACAGTTTTTGAAAAACAGTACATTTCATACATAACTAACTATATGCAAGTTTAAAATTTTGGAAGACATTCTAACAAAGTCAATAAAGAAATGCTTTTTATACATGCATCTCATAAATAACTCATGTTATTTTTAAATACAGAACTCAAAATATTATTTAAAGGTTTACAAATATAATTCAAAACACTTTTTAACATATTAACGACAGTACTTCAAATATGAAACGAAATATTTACAGATATGGTTTCTGCATTCATAGCTGAATATCTAATGATACGTATAACACTTTAAAAATAGTGATATATATATATTCTATTTAGAATTTTTAATACGTACAATACAATATTGCATACGATATTTTTATGACTCAAAGGCACTGCAAATATATATTAAAGCATACAAATATATATATTAATTATTTTCTATTTGCATTTCAGAATAAAATAAATGCATGTATACAAGCAACCAAAATGAGCGTTTCTGTGAGGTATTTTAAGATAAAGTTAAGAAAAAAATTATGAAACAGCTCAGCAACATTTTCTGAAGTAATGTTACTTTGCTTTCTTTTTAAATTCGCACTTTAAAATTTCAAAACAGGCTATTTTAAGGCTTCCAAGTTTCATTCGATTTTAAACTATTCAGTTTCAAGCCTTTTCTTTTAATTTCGAGCTATTTTTTAACTTTAAATTATATATAATTTTAATTTTTCATCCAGCTTTATTTCAATTAACAGCCATTTTAATTTCCGGCTGTTTTTTTTTTTTTTATTTCCAGCTGATTTTTTTTTTTTTTTTTTTTTTTTTTTTTTTATTTCCAGCTGATTTTTTTTTAATTTCCAGCTGATTTTTTTTTAATTTCCAGCTGATTTATTTTTAATTTCCAGCTGATTTTTTTTTTTTTTAGTTTCCAGCTGATTTTTTTTTTTATTTCCAGCTGAGTTTTTTATTTATTTCCAGCTGAGTTTTTTTTTAAGTTTGCATACAGTTTTACTCGATTTTTAAACTTTTATTTGAATTTAAGTATCTTTTTTAATTTCAAGATACCGATTAAAAGTTTTTCGGTATCTTGAAATTAAAAAATTTCAAGATACCGAAAATCGATCGAAATCGATTTTCCAGTTTACGCCTTTACAGATTACTTCGAGTTTAACAAGCAAATTATATAATATATATATTCAAAACTTCACAGAAACGCTCAATTCATTGACATAAATGATAAAGAAACCAATTTCCAAATTTGCAACCTAGGCACTAACGCAAAAAGTTCTATTCTCAAAATCTAACGTACTGCATTTTGACATCTCAGTTTCTTCAGAATATTTATACAGACATAATATCAATGAATTCTTTAGTGACATTCCAGATGCCTATATAAATATTACAACATTCAATATTAATAAGCTTAACAAAAACTTTGGAATCATTTTCTTCGTAGAGACATTTAGGTTTTAAATAGTTTTTAAAAACCTGTTTACTTTGCAACTTTCTAATTAAATTTCTAAATGGTAATTTTTAAGAAAGCACATGCATTTTTTTTAATTTAAAAAAAATTAAAATCTGCTGTTAAAAGATATTATCAACAGTTTAATGTCAGCAATTCTTAATATTAAAAGAACCAGACATTGACAAAAAAAATCTTTATTTAAAATTTAACAAAGATTTTAACTGAATTATTCAACAGCATATATTTTAAGCAAATGAGTACCATTTTCTTTACACACGCCGTCAAATGATTTAGGAAATTAAGTGAGGAACCATAATTATGCATTTATTTAATCAAATGAGTCTTCGTCAAAATAATATTCATAATGTAACATACTAATAGTATAACCGTTGTATATGCTGTAAACGTAAATAAGTCAATTTTATAGAAAGTAGGTTTAAATACAATTATTGACTGTATTTTGAAAAATAAAAGTTTATTTCGTAACAATTCCGTTCATTTTAACAAGATTTGTAACAGCAAATCACTTCATTTTAATTCAGCATATTTCGGCGAAATGCATTCGCTCATCTTACTGTATAGAATTTGTAATCAAAGGAAGTGAAGGGTCTTAAATGGAAATGAATATTAAATTATCAAACATCTGCAATGTATACATGCATTCGTAAGATATTTGATGATCTTATGAATAAAAGAAGTTGCTATAAATAAATTTCAACCAATCCCAAATCAACAATAAGCGTTTTTACCAACGAAAAAAGTTCCTCAGTTGTGACCATAAAGTAATTCCAGATAAATCTCACAAGGTGACTAACCAATACAAGACGAAATTGCTGCAGAAAAGTGATTTTTTTATATTTCAGCTTTGATAGCTATTTAAATTCGATTTATTTATTCTAATTATGAGCTTTTTACAGGTGTAATGCCACATTTGGCATATACCTAATCATCAGAATATTTCAGCACTCGTGATGCAAGACCTGCATCTTATTTACAGTTAGTGGTTAATATACGAAATACGTTACAATAGGGAATATCGTAATCTAGTTCAGCATAACTTATCTAATAGAATAAAGTAAAACTTGCGTATATACGTTAGTGGTGCATACGAAAGTTAAAATTTAGCATACAAAAATTTCAGGTTGCTCAAATAGGTAGTCGTATCTCTACAATGGAAATTCCGTAAAAATTAAGTACTTTATTAAGTTATTCATTAGCTTTAAAATTTCTAAAATTCGATTTAATTTTAAAATTTATCGGAAATACTTTTCAACCCAATTTACTTTTGACTCAGATTTGTGCATCTTTTCATTGCTCATCTCCATAAATTTTTGGATTTTCAAGAATATAAGGAATATCAAGCAACTATGAAAATTTATCTTTTATCATGTTTAGAAGAAATTACTTAAAATCGAATACTAATAGCCTCATTAATATAATAATATTTATTCCATTATATATATATTTTGAAAATAATCACTAGTGGGATTCCAAAATTTTTTACACAATGTAAAAATTGACTGCCATTACACTGGAATTCGAGACAATACACTGAAGTAGTACATTTAATTCTCATAATTATATTATTGGAAGTACATACCATATATTAAAACTATTATTAATACAAGAATTTATAACCAAGAAATATTATTGGTATGAATAATTTCAATTATATATTTAAACATAATGCACAGAAAAGCTACACTTAACTATGACTGAAACCTTCAACTTCTAACATTATTATAGTTGGTTATTTACAAAATAAACTTCAGTTTTCATTATTATTATTATTATTTGCTAATAAGCACTATTACTTCAATTTGTAACGTGCAATCTTTTGGGATGTAATGAAAATTTGTGGCAGTCAAAGTTTTTAAAAAGTTACAAATTTACAATTTATATATGGAAACTCTACATTAACATATTCATAATTTTGCAGTATTCCAAATACAGTTCATATATTCAAAAATGCAAAAAGCCATCAAAATAATTTTTAATTAATGAAACTTAAAGAAATGCTCTGTATTTATCATTGTTTTTTTTTTTCCTTTTATTCGGAAAGGGAGATTTTTTTTTCTGTTCTCGCCACTCCTTATTTCCATTTTTTAAAATCTTCAGCAATAAAAATAAATATCTGAATAAAATAATTGAAACAAAATTTATTTAGTCCAGTAAAAAAATTAAACTGTCCTAGTTACATTAATTTGGCTAAATACTAGTAGTTATTTTTTTTCATCTTTCATTTTTAAACGCAGAGCAGTTATAAATCTTACAGTTCCATTTACAACCATTTGAAATGTTACGAGTCCCAAAATGGGATTCGTTTTTCCAATTGACATACAAAATTGATATTTTCTTGTAAATACTTTAATAATTTAAAAAAATACAAATATGGAAACAGGACTATGATAGAAATAAAGCATTTTATAAATCCAGACACAGTGGTATTTTTTGAAGGAAATGTACGAGAAGTTTCCGAAATTTTACTGTGGCAATTAGCTCAGAAAATGACCCATAATCCATTTTCCGGAAAAACTCTTGCAGTTCATTTCAATAAATTAAATAAAATTATAAGCAATAGGTTTATGCATTACTATATATGAATTATGGACTGAGACATCAAAATGCAATCACAATTCGTTTAAACAATTTGTAAATAGTTTAGACTAATAAGAATCTTAAGACGGATTTTTTTTATATATAGAGTCGGATTTTTTTTTCTTTCTATTTCTAAAACAATATGATGTACATTCTCCGACAGCCAAGGAAGTTTAAATAAAATTACAGCATTTCTATACATTTAAGAATCAGAGCTATTAAGAAGAGTACACTGAAATTTACCTGGTAAAATATCGGGATTGCTTTAGATAGCTTGTTAAATAAATTTTGCGCCAATACTTAGAGAGACTGAATATTTTAAGATATCGAAGTTTACCAAGAAAGTGAATAAATTTTAAATCCATTTAGGTAATTTCTTTTCATGAATACTTTTTGAATTTAATTCTTCTTATAAACATTATATTTAATATACGCCATTTATTTTGTGGAAAAACTGCCTCTTTAAAAACTGCATCACCATAGAGAAATTGTACAATAGATACTGAATAACAAGTCATTTTCATTCACTGTTTGGAAAATTCATATTAATCAGTTCTGCATCTTCTGATCACATTACAGTCTTCAATGACAACTGCTGGATATTGCAGAAGAGAAAGGTTACCACGTGTTCAAGAGAAGCTGTTCATCTTGTGGGAAATCCATTCGTCCAATTTTAAAGTTCCGAGAAAAGTTCGTTTGTACCAAGTTTTTAGATTGCATGAGAGACGTTCAGTAGATAATCGAACTTTTAAATTTTCTTTTCAAACGGCATAGCAACGAATACACAGAATGCAAGAGAATGATATTTGTTCAATTTTCAACTCGACTTTTTTTTTTTTTTTTTATTGAAGGTAACAAAGTTTTTCAGAAATTCCCAGAGTTGATTTAGGAGATATTTTTTGCTGTAGATTACGTAGTATCTTAGGGCATATGATTTTGAATAGTCTCGCACCTCGATCTTTCCAGTCATTCTATGCTCGCTCTCTTTAACCCCATATGTATCAGAATGGTGGAGGAAGCGGGTCTTGGGTCAAGCGGAGAAGGTCATCGGATATGGTATAACAGTCAGCCAAAGTGTGAAGTCCATTCTATATCAGCGGATGTGCCAGGTGCTTAGGTCCAACTATTCCCAGAGTCTCAGAGCTGCCATCAGTGTATTTTATTAGTCAAAAGTATTTGGTTTGCACATTTTGACCTCATCGTTAGCAGATTATCATTTGAAGACAGACTATATGCTTCGACTTGGTCAGCAAAGACATGTTTCATCGAAGTCACGGAATGATTCAGTACAGCTTGCCGGACGCCATTTCTCAAATATGAGATTAACTGCATCTCTTTGCCTTTCTGAATCCAAGAGCTTTTTCTTGGAAAATTTTTGAAGTTGCCAGCTTATGGTTTTTGGTGGACACGGGAGATTGTCTATAAAATGGTTGTAATTTGATAATTACGCAAGTAGATTCATTTAACCAAAAGGTATCCCGTATCATGCAAAGGCCACCACGGCTTCCGAAACTTCAATTTTACAGGAATCCTCGTAATTAGCGCTAAGAAGCTAGTCCATAAAAATTTGTCTTGCTTTTGACTGCAGATTTTCCTAAGGATGAACACACCTAAACAGTAACTGCACCATTTTTTTTTTTTTTTTTTTTTTTTTTTAGCACTGGAACAAGAATTTTGGACCGATTGGAACGTTGTGTCATCTAGCGAGACTTATTACTATAGCATTAAGTTTATATATAGGTTGATGAGGTTATCCAGGTCCTTGAAAGGGAGTCGTTTTAATTTTCTTGTGGAAAATAGTAAGTCTCGATGCATAGGTTCCAACATAAGCTTTCACGTGAGAGTACATACGATTTTATGCAGATGAGCGATTGTTATTCACAAGTTGCAAACAGATCTAGCATCAATGAAAGTTTGAAAATGTCTTGGCACAGGTACATAGAACTACCAGTGACTGTATAGGCACACAGAACTTCATGAGTCATTTGAACATTTTAAAATGATGTTGCAGTTTTCGAAAAACAGTATATATTTCATTATCAAATTTTTAAAGTTAAGGCAAGTGTTCTACCAAATGCTGTGTTAATTAATGGAAAAATAGCTTTATATTTACATCTGACCAAATTACTAGCGTAGTTTTAACACAGAATAAATATAAAATATATACAAAATTCAGTATTTGAAATAAATTAAAAGAATATTTTCGGATTTATAGCGAACTTTGAATACATGTAACTTACATAACATTACATAGTACATCTTGCCCTTTTAAAATTTCAAGCGATTTTTTTTTTTAATTTCAAGCGCGCGCTTTATTTTTTTTTTTAATTTCAAGCGCGCGCTTTATTATTTTTTAAATTTCAAGCGCGCGCTTTATTTTTTATTCTTTTTTTTTAATTTCAAGCGCGCGCTTTATTTTTTATTCTTTTTTTTTAATTTCAAGCGCGCGCTTTATTTTTTATTCTTTTTTTTTAATTTCAAGCGCGCGCTTTATTTTTTATTCTTTTTTTTTAATTTCAAGCGCGCGCTTTATTTTTTATTCTTTTTTTTTAATTTCAAGCGCGCGCTTTATTATTATTTTTTTTAATTTCAAGCGCGCGCTTTATTATTATTTTATTATTATTATTATTATTATTTTCAAGCGCTCGTTTTTAACTTCATGTGAGCACTCTGTTTTTAAACAGGGAGCGATCTCTAATTCAAATTATTTAAAAATTTATAAAAATCATTTAAAATTGAACTAAACTTTATACGAAATTTTTCATTAATTATTTTTTTTTTTTAAATTTCATAGATAGTCTCAGTTCGCTCATGCAAAAGATAAAATAATAAAATTTTCTATCTATGCACTGGCGCAAAAATTAGACATTTTCAGAATCTAAAATATTACAATTTGAAGTCTCAGTTTTTTCAAAAAATAATCATACAGACATAATATCAATACTCTTCAGTAAAATTCGAGAAAAATGTTGCGATACTTGATATATCATTAATATATATATTATAAACATACGTACATATACATACATATTATATACACACATAACTTAAAATTTTGGAATCATGCTATACAATTAGGTGATTTTTGTTTTAAAAAGATTTTTTTTTAAATGCAATTTAACTAGCAATTTTTAACTCAATTTTAAATGAGAATGATAAAGATGCAAAATGCGTTTCATCGCATTTTTTTACTGAAAATAAAGTTATATGTTTGCTTTTAAAAGATTATGGTAAATAATTAAATGACAAAAATGTACACGTTGATAGGAGAGATATTAATAATTTTAAAAATATCCTTCACATTATCTTCAATTTATCAGAAGGTTGGAAGATTTTAACCGAACTTTTGCAAACTGATCCAATTTTATTTGAATGAAATGCCATTTTTTTACTCCCACTGTTAAATCAGCTGCGGAGTTAAAAGAACAACAGTTGTATATATTTTATATAAATGAGTAACCGTCAATTTTATAAAGAACGTAAATTTTAAAAACAAATAGTACTAATTATATTTAAAAATATAAGGATTCCTTGCTAAAATTATATTTTTTTGGCAATCTTTATTCAGTTACCAGTTTATTGTATGAGAAATTATCCGTCCAATGACAAATAAGAAATCCTTTTAGTGTATTCTTATTGGATGCTTATTAATTGATAGGGGGTGGGAATTTTCACTAGAATATTTTTCATTGCTTTATGTTGCAAAGCCACATTCATATTTCAAAATTCAGGATCGCTATATAGCATATTTTGCCATAATTATTAGCCTTTCTGGTCTTAAAATTTGAAAGCAGGCATTTATTTGCAGCTAAAGTATTTCATCTTGCATAGAAAACATTTTTAAATTTCTTGCTGGCTAGTATTAATGACAAATATTTTCCTTTGGAAACAAATTAAAAATGGAACATAAGACTGAGTAACTTGCAACTCTCTGAGAGTGTGAAAACGGTAGTGACCGAATTATTCAAACGCCTTGATCTTGAGAAAATTAAATTCAAGATACAGTTCACTACAAAACTGTTCAAAGTACGGTGAACTAAAAATAATTTAAACTTATGCATCTATTTTCAAGAAATAAGTTCGACGAAATAGTAAGATAATCTGCAGAACACGAAGTTATAAATTTTGCTTTACGACTACAAGCGGAATACAGGAGTTTATTTAAGCATGAGAAAAAATTCTTTAAACAATTAACGAAGTCAATGATCTATCTTAGCTTTAAAATACTAGTTCTTCCCGAATAAAATGTTGCACAAAAATGAGTAAAATCAGATTCAGTAACAAATTTCGAAAAAGAAATATAGACTGATTCACCTCTCTTTAATGACATTGGATATTCATTCACAACAAATTCAATAAATCAAACACAAAAAGTGTTCTTTTTTATTTAGGTACGTCTCAAGTTATGATGCAAAACAGCATAAAGATTTAAAATACAACTTGCGCAAAGCAGAAAACAAGAATGCAGTATATTAAATAGAATTTTAGCAGATATGTATTTGCTAAAAGGTACCCTATAAATTCATCTCAGACCACTTATTTTTGGAGGAAAGTGAGAATAATACATTGCCATTTGGAAACTCCATCAGTAACGATCGAGTCCAATAAAATTTCTAATTTACATAATTTATAATTAAATATTTAATATAAATTAATGTATTTTATTTTCTTGAGTATCTAATTTGTATTTACTTATATAAGGTTTTGAAACTTTTTACCTACTATTGTTTTAAACAAAATAAATAGATTGCATTATTAATTAGTAGCAATTGAAAAGCAGGGCATCTGTTAAGATGATACAGAACTGTCCGATTTTCTTCATATTGATGAAGATACAGCGATTACTATAATCAATGATCACTAAGAAAACATGCATATTGAAAATCTTACGAAAAATAATGAAAACAAAGATGTTAATAAAGAGATTTAAAAAATCTTCACAAGAAATCCAAAGGAATTTTTATACAATACAAGGGAACTAATTTCTAGAAAACGTTGAAAGTAACTATTTCAGTCTTTACAAGATTGGAAGAATTTATGAAAAGAATAGACTTATTTAAATTTTTATTTACTTTTCAAAAATTTTTATGCGGAGCGATAACATTATATTTTGTGATAATAAAGACTGAGACCTTTTCAAATAATCAAAGTAAATATCCAAAAGCCAATGTGATACACCTGCATTTAAAAAGATTTGATAAGTTTCAATAGTCAAATAAAATATGAACACATATTTGCCCCTTCGGGATACTGTTGATAAACACATTCATCAGAAGACTTTCTGAAACTCGATGAAAATAAAAAATAATATTCAAAAGTGAATTGAAGTGAAAAGTGAATTGTTTCTTATATAATTATGATTCGTAGGCAGATGATTCACTCTTGACCGACAAAAATTGCCGGTTCGAAATTAATAAAAAATTTATGAAAGCATTTGTAGTCAAGTGGAGTTGCATGTCTAACTATCAACCGAACCACAACCTATCCCAATCAGTTCACCAGCCTTCTTTGAAGTAAAACCGTGCTAATAAAACTACACATTTTATCAAATGCATTGACTGCTTTCAAGAAAGTTCGGAAACACGAAATATAGAACATTTATGCTACAGGTTAAAATCTAAAAAGTTTCCGACATGGAATATAAAGAATCAAGATATTCAGTTAAGTGTCTAAATTGTTGGAATCTGAAATAATTCTAACACGAATTTCTTTTTCATTACACTAAAAATGTCTTATTATTTCAGTGTTCTTTTCTGAAAACCTATCTCAAAACTGGATTTTGTTAAGGGTTTTTCCTGTCGTAATAAGCGTTTGAAATCGTTTTGTTTTCAGCTGGAGAAGATTGTTTCATTTGAAAGGCACTATTTTCCCATAATTTTTATTTATTGGATAGGCATATGCAAGCATTTTGGTATTCTTTTCTAGAAAATCTATTCAGCTTTTTAATCGATGTTTTCCCCTCAAAATATTACTTTATATTTCCAAATTATTTTTTAAATGTTTTTGTCGAATTTTATTTAGAAATACATTATAGGAAACTATACATGAATTGCAAGTACATCTTGAATAGAGTAAAAGCCTTCGCATTTATTAAACATGAAAATGTAACAATCCTTAACATGGAGAAAATTACATTTCAATTGTCACTATCGAATGCACTTCCTTTATCATCGTAAATTAAAATTAAGTAACTATTTAAATACTAAAGAAGAGATTGTTAATGATATAATAAAAAGAATAACGAAATAGGCTTTCAAAATAATTCGTCTAATTTTCAGGCACTGATTTTTAAATTCTTGAAGAGAAATCAAACTTGAATCAACTTTTTAAGCCGATTCTTTTACAACATTAATTTTTAAAAATAATACATGGATTAGATTATTTTTTGTCTTGTTAATTTATACCGAATGACAATTTACAGATTTGGAAATGAAACATCGTTTAAAATCATCTTAAAAGAATACCAGCATATCAATATTTAATACAAATTATTTATCAATAATTTAATATTCACTTTAGTATATTTAAGATATCTAGAAATTCTAAACGAATTTTCTTTGGATAAATGACGAATACGCTAAGGATTTTTTTTTTAAGTTGCATCTTTTACATTTTTGTATGAAATATTTTTTTCTCTCGGCAGGCCTTTAATTATTTCAAGAAGTTGTTTTTAATTTTAAACGCTATTTGTAAATATAACAAATTTCCATTTTTTTTTTTTGTTGTTAAATAAAAAAAAAAATGTTTCAAATTCATTTTAATTTAATTTTTCAAATTTTTTAGACAGTATTTCGAATTTGTTAAAGAAACATTCTTTGAGTTAATTAGTGAGAATTTTTTCCAAGTACAGATATCGAAAGAAAATCTAAATCGCAAACAGCACTTTCTAGTTAAACTTGAGAAATAAGAGGGAAAATGTGATCTCAAATTTTGCTAAAGACACTCCACTATTTTTAGTAATATTTGTATGCAACACTCTTAACCACTATCAAGATTTGAAGATAAAGCAATAAATCGTTTGATTCGGGCGTAAATCGATATGTATTCATGCATTCCTATGAATCAAATTGTTCATTCGGTAAGTTTGAAATTATTTCAAAGAATATATTCCACTTGTCGAGAAGATACATGCCAAAGGCTATAAAAACTTTTAACGTTCAGACATTTTTTATATTCTTAAATTTTTATATAATAAAATATACCTACATTAAATCTCTATAGATAAGAGGAATGTTGAAACGGTACGTTTATTAGATGAACTTTACAGAAACAAAGCGTCTCATCCTCAACTTAAATACAGGGGTAAACTGAATTTCAGGTTTCTGCTTAGTCTTTTTTTCCAAAAGAAAAGCTATATTATGCAAGACTAGAAATATTTTTCTGTAAAAATTAAACTATTTATAGCCAATGAAGACAAAAAAAAAAGCTTTCCTATGAATAGCTCGATTTCCATCCCCCCCCCAAAGATACACTTTTCTCCTAACACGCAAAGAGTATTACATTAAAAATAAAAAAAAAATCAATATTTTCAACCCATTTAAAAAATATCCCTCTAAACAACCAAAATCTATCTTCCTCTTCTAAGAACAGCATAAACAATTTTAGTTACATTAACGTTATGTTTAAAAGCAACTTTAGGGCTATTTTGTTACGGTTCTGGTAATTTTGAATTACGGTCAGATGACGAGGCCAAACCTGAGGTGGCACCCCCTCCCCCTCTCTCTCCAAACCTCAACAGCTGGAGGACGGATTTAACGTGCGCCAGACCCGCTTACACGACTGTTCTTCGATGGAATCGGGTCTTGAACCTGAAACCATCCGGTTCCGAAGTTGACACCTTATCACAAGGCCACCGTGGCCCATAAAGGCATAACCAGAAACCTACTTTTGAGCTCAAGACTATATTGTAGAAAGGAGATGACAACAAGTCGAATAAGAAAATTTCTATCAAATTATCTATGTTTAAAATATTATAAATTACAGCGATAATTCATAATATTGAAAAATCTTACGAAGTTACTTTCCTTTGAAATTCATAATTACTGAAACATGCAAGTTGCCAATTAATCAAGAGGCTGGATAACATGCCAAAAATAAAAATTTTCGATAAGAAATACAGTACAAAATATACCACAATTTAAAACAAAGCACCTAAAAATATCGATCGACGCATAACTGATTATTTGACAATGTTTGGATTCATTAGCTCAATCTGTTCAATTTATGAACATTCAACAAATAATTTGGTATTTTTATATTGAAAATGAGAACTGCTTAAATAGTGTCTCAAATCCATCCAATTGAAAGTAAACTAGTGGATTATATTGAAACATCACGAAGGATTGTTTGCTAACATCTCCCGTGTTAGCAAGCGAGCATGTAAAGAATCCGAAAATAACCGCATCACAAGAAACGAGTTTCTTTTTACCTTATAAGAAAAACTTCCGTTGAAGAACTTCGAATAAATTTTTACTTCATTTAAAAAAATCGCAGGGAAGAGGTTTTACTACATTTTACTACTTATTTAAATAATCAGAAACATATGCGTGTCTCTACTTTTCAACCATTCACCCGTTGTGCATATACTCCATTTCATCATGAATTTAAAATATTTCAAGTTTCTTTTATTTCTACTGAACTTTTCTTCACGATACCAAACTTGCTTAAAGCTTGTTGATATGTGATGGCAAGCAAATATTTAGGACAAATTTATTTTCTTTAAAATGTTTCAATGTTTTAATATCAATACGATTTAAAAATATTAATACCTGTCACTGTATTTACTTCCAATATGCGAGCTGAAAAATCCTGATTTACTTTATAATTAAGTAAAGTATAATTTCCAACTATTCTCTACAATGTTAATTGTATAGATTTCAGTATTTAATTATATATATTCCATTATTTGTCATAATTTTAGGGTTAAATGAGACCCACTACATTTCGTTTGAAGTCCAAATGATGTATGTTGAAAGAGAAGAAATATTCAGCATTCCCGATAAGAATGAAATTCAAAAAATGATGAAATTCTTATAAGCTGTCAATGGTACTTTAAAATCGCTTATTATGACTTTCTATACTTTTAAAGGTCATCTGAAATACTTCCCCGAAGTTAGAAATATGGAAACTACATAATATTAGTATTATCTTATTCAAATTTCTTTTTGAACCAGAAAGAGAAACAAAACCAAACTTTTATGTAGTCTTCAAAGTCTTTCGAGTCTTAAACTCACATTTTATGAAAAATTTCATCTTCAAGGACAAAACTTAAATATTGCAGGCAGCGTGTACAATTCTAATATTAAATAAAGGAAATGAATATGCCATCTATTGTAAACTTCTATATCATCTACAGAAGCCAATGGCGAGACTTAATATTTTGTCGAAAAACATACGCTACCTTCAAATTCGGAAAAAGCAACTTTAGGGATTTGCAACAAAAATATTAATCGAAATTCTTCGAATAAAAACTAACCAACTGGATTAATAATGTATTTTCTATTTAAGCAAAATAATTCAAACCAAGATAGAAGAATACTTGGGAATTCGGTTTCATAAAGAGTCCGAATGAACTCCATTGTTTGAATTAGCATTTCCAGAAGAGCGCATGCATCGGCATCAATCATTGGTTTTAGTAAAATTATTCCCCAAAATACTTGATTAAATGAAAAACTACCAGAGCTGGCCAGAAATTTTTCAGTACAAAAAACAAAAATCAAATGTCAGTTGTACAGTCACTAAAGCAAACAGTGTGTATGAACTACAGTCTTGATCAGAATACACCTATCATCCCTGAATCAAACGAGTCTTTAGGCTTTTAAAACGCTACAGGGACGACATAATCGGAATTTTTGAAAAAAGTTTTGCTACTTTTTTTTCGCTTTTGCAAAGAACATCAAAGACTTACGATTCAGTGTTCGATTTTTTTGTATTTACATTTTTAACTTGCCAGGTATTTTTCAAATTTTCTTTCAAAATCATTGATTTTTTTTATTAGCAGATTGGTTATTTATGATTTTGTTTCGTTTTGGTCTTTAAAATTAGTTCTAAATTTGGTTTTCTTTCAGTTTGAATTCGTAAACAGGCCTTCACTGTGACAATATTCAGCATAATATTACATAGTGAATGTTCAGACAGAATTTTATTGTACTATAGCAATAATTTCTCTTCATCACAATTTTTTACGGTTTACGACATATTCTTTTAGATCCAAATATTCTTAAGAACTTCATCTCATGTCAGTTGCTGCCTGTACGGAACTCATCTAAGATTTAAACTGGACAGATTTATAATTCGATATACATTTAAAAAATTTGCACCACACAACTGCCTATTTTCGCCAAATAAATCCATCATTTCTCTTGGCTTCAATAATTGGATCTTGTTAACTATTTTAATAAGCAACTATTAACTTAATTATTAAATGTGCTAACTTTTGATTTTTAGATGTAAATTTATTCTAAGCGATGTAATACAGCTTCAAAATCTTGTATCTGAATGTTTAGACATCAGTGAATGAACTGATGACATCAGTTGCAATGAACTGATGTAATGGAAAGATTACATTTTTTAAATTCTTATGTAAGAAATGTACGTCATTCAAAGAAAGAATTCATCAGCTTTGGAATAATTTTTTGGATGCTACAGAGAGCTGGGGTAAGAATTGAGGTAAAATTTTCAAATACCAGATGTTTCTTAGGAATGAACAACTCGCATGAAACTGTAAAAGAAATTCCAATTTTAACTCATTCACTGCTACTGTTGGATTTAGCAAAGTTTTTACTTCTGCTTTTCACGAACCAAAAGTACACATACAAAAGGTTCATAGAGTGTCGAAAAAAAATAATCTTAATTATTCTTTTTATTTTTATAACTGAACCAAACGATGTACTGAACCAAACTTCAGAATGATTGAGCAATGTGTTTTCCTAAATGGGAAAATAAGATCTTCCGAAAAAAGGATAGGTAAAAGGTTTTGCTGTTTTATGCTTCATAATTGTACTCGTCAAACTTCAGTTTCAACGTGTCTTTAGTTTCTCATGTATATAAAGCAGAAGGAATGCATTGAACGAACCATTATTTCAGTCTATATTTCGTTTTCTCAGATGCAATAAATATTTGTATTTCAATATTTTTTCATCCAGAAAATTACCAGAAACAAAATTGCGTTGTTTTCTTCCTTTTCTTTAAGGACCGATGTGCCTCCTTAACATTACCTTTCCAGTCGATCATGGTTGCTATGCAAAAAATGCGTCTTCAAATTAGACATCTTCACGCAAATCGCCACATCGCTGTGGCTTCCGTTGAGTTTATTCCCATTGTATTATTTTTTGTTTACATTAATCACATGATTTAAAAGTGGGTGTCGAGCATGAGAACGAATGCACAATAAAAAATTTATGAAGTGAAACCTTTTTACGATTGATACATTTACCAAAGACGTTGCATCCTATGATAATAGTGTTGCAAGGTAATTTTGTTTACATAACACTTTTAGATCTTCCTGCGACTGTATGGTATTTTTTTTTATTTTGAAATAGTCAATATTATTTAAGTACTAAATATATACATGAATAACACTGGGATCATAAGAATCGAAAATTCGTCAGCTTTTGTGGGTTTCTCAAAACCATCGCAAACCTTTCTTGTGAGTTCGAGAGAGAGTTTCCTCTCTAGAGTTAATTTTTTCCAATAATAATTCCCATAAATTTCTTCAAATTGTGCTTTTGAATTCTCAGTTTTTAATTAAGATATTCGAATACTTTTTCAAATAGTTATTCCTTTAATTACATGAATTCAGATAAATTTATTACTAGAACTACTAATACCGCTGCTAAACGTCGTAGACAAAAAAACAGCAGAGAAAAATTAACATATATATATATCGGTTTTTAAATTCAAATCCCTGCCATGTTAAATTGTTCAAACCCGAGTTCTGTTCAGTTAGATTTGCTTTATTTTTAAACTGAATAGGAAAAGAAGAAAAAAATACGCTGGTGATATAAGAAACAAGATCTCTATAAACAGTTGCAGAAAGAATAACACGTCTCTTCCTAAGCAACTCTAAAGTTACTTTAAGAGATGCTACTTTGCGTATTGCATATATACATTAATATTATAAAATTCAAAATAAAATAGAGTATTATGTATCAATTGTATAAGAAAAATAATTACATTAAGCTGTTATATTCATTCGATTCCTTCCTAAATTTTGAGTGTTGGAGAGAAGACGTTTGATCCTAAACCGCGAGTTAAATTCACGGCTATTTGTTAATAAGGCATCGTATTCATTTTTCAATACAAAATAATTTAAAAATATTTTAAATATCAATTTTTTTTAATATAAATATTTTAAACGATCAAAAAATTTACATGCAGCGTAACTATAACATGAAATTCATTAAAGGATCAACACTTTACAGGCTAATTTTTCCCCCCAATAGAAAGCAAATTTATCCTCCCAATGAAATTAAATGAGAAAAGTTCACATTTTCAATTCAACCAAGGCGAAATTCAAGTCAAGTGAGGGTTCCGCAGAATGCATTATTTTCGATAATTCTCAGGTGACTGGACATTAGAAAAACATTCTTAACATATCTAGCAGTGAATGAGTTAAAAATGGTTCCAAATTCTGATCCAAGACTGTAGCCCAACGTCTTGTAAAAATACGAGATTCAAATTCGTTCTACCTTTGTGTCATCTCAAATTTTCAGCCCTTCCCACTAGATAAAACGCGTTGCAGAAACAGAAGTTCATGCTTGACCAACACTTAGAAATCGATTTGTTCCTTCTCGAGGACTGTCGCGTCGAATGAATCGCTCCAACGGAACGAGAACAACAACAGAGCGACACGGGTAGGAGCGTCACACCGATTAGAGAAAGAATTTCCTTTTACTTACTCATGCGTAGTTAAATAACTGCGTTAAAAATACAAACTGCATTACATATCTTTTTAAATGAGATTCCACTACAAATAAATGTATTGACACTATTACAAAATAAACCTTTTGCATTCCGATGGCCACTGGGAAAAAATGCGAATACTAAAGCTACAGAAATGGAGCAAATCATTTTCGGAAATTTTTTTATACAATCATTTCCCGTGGATAGACATTTACAATCTTTTCCCTGTTTCTGATCAACTAGTCTTAAATCGAAAAATTTTAGGTCTGCTTGTACAATTACTAATTATACAAATGTAGTATAATAATTATTCAATTAATTTGGGTAGACTTTATGTTGTGTTTGAGTGTCTGTAAATTTACTATAGGTTTTTTTCCCCTCATTTGTGCATTTTTGTTATTTTCTGCTGAATTACTGCTTATTTTGAAGCTACATTCCCTAAATGTTAGCTGATAATTCTGAGTAGGATTTTCATCGTGCACAAAAATATAACTTCAGATTTACATTAATTAATTTCTGACTTTACTGTCGTAACAAAATCCTACAATAAGAGTCGTTTTGATAAGAGGGTTAATTAACCGTTCTTCATTCATTTAAGGATTCATTCGATTAAGCCATGCAAAACATTTTTGAAATCAAATTATTTCTTCACTAGCGAATCAAGTTCTTTATTTTTGCGAATTTTCCCATATTTATTAACATATTATTGTGATATTTTCCTTCTACGTATAGAGAGACATCTCAGTCATTTCTTTAAATCATGTTTATTTCCCCCCTTTCATAGCTTATACAAATAATTTAACGATAAAATTGCCAGCAAAAAATTATATACCGTTTACATTAGATGATAATAGTTGAGATTTCTTAGTATTCTATTTAGATTACAGAGTTAAAAATTTTAGTTTAAGTGAGTAAGCCTTGGAAAATTTGAATATTTTTTAACGAAGTTTAACATCTACAAATGATTTATTTGCTGTTTATAAATTTTATTTTATAAGCTCAAAATATCATTCAGGCACAAGTGGCACTTGAGAAAATGATTAATTCTACTGTTTTAATTCGGTTTACTAAAAAAACTCGCAACTTCTTTGAAATAACTAATGCATGGCATTTTCTTAGCCTGCACTCCGATCAAAAGGATAACTTTTGAAACTTGCAAAATTTTACAAACAAGGAAAATAAGAGATTTCTTAAAGCTTATGCAAAACGGATCTACATTTTTCAAAAAGAATATGTTGAAAAGAATTTTAAACAGTTCTCAAACTCGACTATTATTTTCAGTAATAGAGATTTAAACATGAAATTTTTACATTTAAATTTCTTTTTTCATTTTAACAAAAGAGAAAGGATTCAGTCATTTAAAAGGCAAAGCAGATTAAGATACATTCATTCGTTCGTTTTTTGAAGAAAACAGGGTCCAAAAATTAAATGCAAGCGCTGATATATTTATAATTCAAAATATTATTTACAGATTAAAATTTTTAAATTGTTAAGGTCATATCTGTATGGAACTTGATACCCTAAAAAGGGTTGGAATGAAAATCAAAAGTTTAGAAATGGTTTGAAAATTAAGTCTTCGAAAAATTCGAAAAAATATTTAGTCAGTGATGCAATTGTTTTGGTAGGTTTTATCGTCTCTCCTTATTTGGGATAATTTTACAAAACAAAAACAGCTAGCATTTTTAAGGTATCAACACAATTCCTTTATTACTTAAATTTCGAAAAGGTTTGAAAATGTTCTTTTAATTAATGAAATATCAATTAAAAGATTTTCAATGAAAAAATTTTATGTGAAATGTCAAGACAAAGACGATAAATCGGATGTTTCAAATAAATCAATTTATAAGAGATTTCAAAATCTGAGAGTCAAATTCGTTAATTAAATCAAAATTAAAGACACTGCGGATACAACTAAAAATTTCAAAGTCAATATTTGGAATAGCTCTTTACATTACAGCACTGTTTCCAGCAAAAAATTTTGCGATTAAAATTTTTGCAGTGTTTTTTTTTTATTCCATGTCTTTCTGAAAACAGCCGACCTGTTTCAAGACTTTCGTTATTTTTTTTAATAGCTTACAATTATTTCACTGCTTTTAAAAGAATAAATTTAATATAAAGGAGAATGACTTTGTAAATTCGTCGACTAGAAAAATGTTATCAAATAAAAAGTTTTTAATTTTTGCTTAACAATTACTAATTATATTGATATAGTAACAATTATTAAATTGCTACTTTCCGATTTAAACATGCTTGTTTATTATAGAGTTATTAGAGATATATAGTTTATTACATTTTATATAAACCGGTATTATAAAATTTGTGTTTAAACCTTGAAAGTTCTCAATTTCAGTTTTTCGAAATCGTCTCCACTAAAATGTCAAAAATCGTAGCAGTAAAAAGTTTTAAGAATAAAAATGGAGCATTCAATTTTTGACCGATTGAAATTTTACAAAAAAAAAAAAATAAATTCTCGGCTTCCAAAATCAAATCTAATTTTAATGAAGATTTTATAAAAATTTTAAAAAAATGTACAGCAAAATTAAATATTAACGGAAAATTTTCTAAAAAGGGCTATTTTTTTTAAAGTTCTTAATCTTAATTTTCTAAATATGAAAAATATTTGAAAATATTAGTTATTGCACAATTTAGATGCAATTATTGCAAAACAAAGCAAATTTGATCCAAACTATCATCAAAAAGAAATTTTTCCTTAAACGAGGTAACATTGTAGTTTTCACCTAATTTAAGAGCTAAATAGTTTTAAAAGCATCAAATACGTATACGCAGTCTTTTAAACCGCAACTACCTATTCCTGATGCGAAAGTATGGTAAACGTTTTGATCTTGAAACTTCGGCTAAACATACAGCCTAGCAAGTGCTTTAAATTAATGATTTTACTATCTTTGTAGATTGATACATATCACCTTGTAATTATTTTAATAAAGCCAACTTTTATGAAAAATCAATGAATATAACTGAGTGTAACTATGAATTTGACAATAATGAATACTCATTTACGAATTGAGGACTCAATTTTTCCTGCATATGCAAAGGAAAGAGACAATAACTGAATAAAATTAATATTAATTAAAAATATTGTATATAATATTTAACTCTTTTTGAAAAAAATATTGAATACGATAGGATAAACAGTTTTCATTTTGGTATTCCATTGGTCATTTTAAACATACTTAAAACAATTCAAACGGCAAAATATTTTTTCCAGCTAACATTCTGCAGCAATTCATCGTTAAATACAACTGAAAAAGTACTCTAGTGAATGGTTTATATTGATACTAGAATATATGCGTTTAAAGAAATTTTTGGATGTTTCATCTTTGCTGATGGCATAGAGCAATTAAATATCGATAAAATGTATGACTTCATTCTATTACATTTCTGATCAAATTAGCTCAATTTTCACGAAAGAGGCTAAACAAAAACTAGGAAAAACGCTTGGGATCTTGGTAAGCTCAACAGCAAAATTATTACCGACTAAAACTCTTGAACCTTCAATGATAAAATAGTTCCTTAATGGACTTTCTAGGTTATTTAAATAGAAAAAAAAAGTAAGCAGCAATTCAATCACAGCAATTAAAAAAGTCCTCAAAGAAATGACCGAAAAACAGAATTCGTACCTATTGCCGATAACCGAGTTGTTTATTGCTCGAAAGATATTTTTGAAAAATATAAATTGGGACAATTTATGATGACGCCTATGATTGTCCTGAATTCTATCTTAAAATTGTATATATATCTATTATTTGTTCCTATATTTAATAAGAATCTTGAATTGTCCTTATATTATAAAATAGTGCTCATTATCAAAAAATGACTAGGCGTAATTGTTTTTTGAAAGTTAATTTAGAAAATCCTCTTTTCAAGTTTTTCCAGTTTAATAATCACTGTAAATGAATATTAAAAAGATTTTACGCAAAATGCATCTTATTTTTAAGTAGAAACTAGTTTATTTTTATCTGATCTTTTTATTATTAACAGGAGATTCCTCGAACACCAAATTCACTCATTCATTAGTGTTTAGAAAATGTGATTTTAACGATGTCCTTTATATATGATCTTCACATATAAATTAATTTTAAAATTTAATATCAAACTTTTTAATATGACTCATTCCAGTGACGAATTTAACCTTTTGTGTCCCTAAGCATGGGCGTTCTAACTCAGTAAATTACCTTTACCTCATATTTTTAGCTTAGAATATTAATGCTTTATTTTAGGTTACATTTTTATTTTAGCAGCTTTGTGAAGGTATCCTTATTTTTAATTATTTATAGTAAACCACGACTGCGCGGTCTTGACGTTTGTATTATTTAAGCGGAGGCTCAGTTTTAGTAAATTTATCCAAGATTTATGTGAACGTAAGGAAACGGATAAGAATTGACTATTTGTATTTGATACACTATCAATATATTTTAATAGTTCATGGAATTTCTATCAAATTCGTAAAAAAAAAAAAAAAGAACGTTTCTAATTGATCAGCTTACAGTCTAATGTAATAGTTTAACCTCTCGAATCAAAAAATAGAAATAAATTATTCTAAAATATACCAGTTTTAATAATGCATCATTCTTCAACCCAATATAAAAAGACCGAAACTCGATGGAAACAATGAATTCGAACCGAAATTAAACAGAATACCGAGAAATACCCGACTTCACAAAAGAAAATGTGTGTGAAATCTATGAGTGCGTCTTGGTAAAGAATATAAATGCTTAAATAGTATGAATTTGTTTTATCACCAATGACGATTAAGGGAAAAAAAATGCGCCAGATGAAAGTCAATCCGGGAATTCAACAATATAAAGAAAAATAATGAATATAATGTATTTTAGAGGACTGGGTTTGGCTTTAGTCGATGGTATTTTTTAACTAAGGGAATTAGAATCTATGAATGGCGCTTATTTATCACAGTGGCCATAGAAATGCAAAAAGCATATACCACAATTAAAGCTGTAATTCAAAATACTCACATGACGGTATAAACTGCTTTCATACAGTCTAGGAAGCTTACACAGTATGCAACTACTTACCTTCATCAATGTTCTTTTGCATGAAATTTTGTAATTATTCACTTTATGATTAAAATTCACTGTCAAATAAAAGCATATTTACAACAGGACAATTGAAAATAATTGGGACATTATAACTAGTACCGAAATTTTGCGAGATTAAAATCATACTAAGAAACGACCAAGTTATGTAAAAAACTATGTTGCGTCATTATGTCTCCTTAAACTTTTGAAAATAAATTTGTCGAAGATTAGATTTAAATTGATTATTCTATCTTAAAATAACGCATAATTACAGAAAGTGATAGAGAACAGTATAGAATAAATATTATCATTTGAAACTAGTGATCTAATGACATTTTTTTAAGCATCTAATCAAAAATTTCAGAAATACAAAATTACAAAATACACTAATAAACAAAAAACCTATTGTTTTCAGTAAAATATCATCTAATAATCTTGGCTAAAATAAATATAGAAACAATAGAAAAAGTATAAAAACTATTAAATAAGCAAATATAAATTATATTTAATATTTATATGATGACGTAAAAACAATAAAACTAAGTCAAAATTAAAACAGAAGTAACAATGTTTTGAATATTTTGATGGATTATCCGCCATTTATTTCATATTCTCCGAAATTCCACTTTATCAAAATTCTTTCTGAATTTATTATTAATCCGACAATAATTTGCATTAAACAAGAGGAAAAATGTTACAAGCTTTACCAGGAAACAAAATTTAAAAATATGCGTATATATTTTTGCTTATGCTTTTAATTCGTCTTTGGGTTCTAACAAAATCTGTCAGTTTTTCAAAAACTATTTAACGACTGCATTCCAAAATAATGCTATTCTCCGATTCGGAGTCATATACTTTGATACAGTCTAACAACGACTTGACTTTCATAAATAGCAGAAATGGTTTCAAGCCAAGTAATCACTAAATGCTCATAAATTGGAACCAAATATCAAATTGATTTAAAAAATTCCACAAATTATCGAATTTTAAAAATATTATGTATTTAACAGCAACAAAAATCGTACCAATCAATTTTTTTACATTCTTGAATAAGAAGTAAGCAAACCAAATTTATTGCAATTATTAGAAAGTTCATGCTCGACATTTTGGAGAATCCCCCACATTTCATACTTCTAGTCCGATGAAATTCTTTTTGAACTCGTATAACCCAAAAATACTTCAAGCCAAATGAAAAAAAAATTCGCGTGAAGTTTGTAAATCAAGTTTATTAATTTATATCAACTTTTATTCAAAATCCGTTAACTGAAGTTTGAGTACAAAGAAACAATTATAAAATATAGCGAGTTCCATATATCGAATCTGATACATAATTGGCGCTCTTACAGTGCAGATCCGTACTCGATTTCGACTGAACCCTGTTTAATGCTTGACCGTCTTGTGACATTCTCACGCAATAACTCAAAAAATAATCTATATAAATTAAATTTGGTATATGACCTTGTAATTCTGTGTCAAAGTGTAGTTTCAAACGTCTAAATAAAAGCCATTTAAAATGCATACTCGGGTTTATTCATTATACGACGAATCACAAAACGCCCATAAACAAATCCTGGGAATAAAGACATTCAACACACGTGGCAGGTCTAACCTGTCCCAAGGTGTAGTATTAATGCGGTTTAAGGAAAGAAATCACCCCCACATATTACAGAATATGTGAAAATTTCAAGCACACAAGCCAATTAATCTATTGCATTCTTAATTCATTGTTAAATCATCCGATGATTATTGCAATTGGACCACATAATTATGACCGAAAATCAATTAAAAATTTTGCACGCTACATAAACAAGACAATTTTATATTTAAGAAAAGAGTACGCCATCTAAGGCCTTTTATAAGGCCATACTTCTAAATTTACAAATAACTTTCTGTCGGGATTGGACCTAAAACATGTTATCCGCCTATCTAAAGCTTTTTAGTGCAATTAGGCAACAACGATTTCAGCAGACTCTTGCGTAAGAAAATTCCCCAAAACAAAACCGATACCGCCTTCCCATTTCGGTAGATACTAGTAAATGCTTTTTTTATATAGTAACTACTTGAAATATTTTTTTTTATTAGTCAAGTGCACTTATGTATTTGGCCAATCCATCACAAAAAAAAAAAAAATGAAATTTGAATAAAACTTACATTGATGTAGAGATGAATGGATGAAATGATGAATCCACAAAATGATGTAGAGATGAATGGATGAAATAAGTCGACAAAATGATGCCACTTGTCTGAAAGAATAAGTTTTATTAATAAAAACAAATGCCAGTGACTGGGTATAAGTATTAAAAAAACATTTATAAAAATAATAAAACACATTAATAAAACTAAAGACATTTAAGAAGTGGCAGCTACTTTCAATACAATACTGAAGAAAAAATAACGAAGAAAAATGGATACAAAATGCTATGGATTAAGACATAACAGCATGCAGTGGGCATTTTTAGGCTTCTCGTTTCATAGTTTTAGACAAAAGCAAATGATCAATTCAGTTTAACATTTTAATACTTATTTTTCCTTCACTCATTCTATGAAAATGTAATTTTATGTTTATTTTAATTATGAAAACATTTGGAAATAAACATTATTCAAGCTGATGCCCAGTTCTTTACGAATATTAGAAAAACAAATTGAGCATAATGAAGCAAATAGAAAACAGAGCAATTCTATTTGTGAAGGAATTAATAATTGTCATTTATATTCTAAAGAATTCGTAATATTTAACTAATTTAGCAACTAGGCAAATAATATCGTTTTAATAAACCCCTTCAATGACGCCTCTTATTTTCGCATCGAATTACTGAATTTTTAATTTTAAATCCATAATTAAGTTAAAGTAATGAATTTAAAATGCAAAAATCACCTAAAAATGCCGCAATATGTCAAAGTTTCTAATATTATTATAGGAATTAAAATAATTTCTGTCCCAGGTAGGATATGCCTCCTCTAATTAGCTAAATAAATTCGTACGTCAAGGAGTTAAAGCTCTCATCTCAGTCCACCGGCCTAATCCGGAATTCTACTACTAAATACATAGGATGTTGGTTGGAATCTCATTTCGAACCTGCAGTCCTCTAGTCACATACTTAAAAATCATCCATAAATTGATTAATCTATTTTTACAAAACTGTTCTATTTTCATTAAGTTTCTTTTGCAGTCCTCTTTTCTTACATTTTGCATTCACTTTAATGTAACATTTAAAACTAGAAAATTTCAGAGTGATATATTATCAAATTCCTTTACCATAAACCGTTTAAAAAAAAAAAAAGAAAGTCTGGAAGTTATTTTATATTAACTTAAAACTGAAAACGAACAAAAAAATGTCAACCTATAAAAGAAATAAATTAAAGCATGACAAATAGGGTACTGGTTAGGTGCATGTCTAAGTTTTTAAAAATGATAAATTGCACGCTAACATAAAATCAAAAGTGGTAAACGGCACGTCGCACAAAAAAAAAAAAAAAAAAAATCAAAACTGTATATATTATGCGTTTAATGATACATCTGTAATTTTATTTTTTTACTATTACTTAAAGTATTTTTTTTTCAAATAACAGATTTTTATTTTCAAAAATGTAAGTTATTTAAATTTGACATAGATGTAAAAAAAAAATTACAATACATTTTATATAAAGATGCGTACTTCCATAAATACTTAAAAACTTTCCAAAAACGTCCTTCTGTTCTTTTTAAAAAATTTAATTTAAACAAAATATTGACAAAATTTAAACAAATTATTGAAAAATATAATTTTTAAAAGAATAAATTACCTAATGCAATCGTTTACAGGCGATTTTCTATTTTCGAAAAAATTTCAGTCATTTCTTTGCACAGAGGATTTGAGAATTTTTAAAAATTATTTTTCGGATTTGGCTCAAACCTCATCTCTGAATAATGTGCCTTGATCCTAGAATTATCCATATACTTATGGAAATCTGGTCTAAATTAATATACACTAATTTTTACATACTGCGACAATGCATGCTAAGACGAACAAAACACAATATCGGAGAATTTTATACTAACGTATCCATGTTACGTACGAATATGAACGCTCGCGACTTAAAAGCGAAATAAACGTCAAAAGATTTCACACTGCTCTTCAAATAACATCTGCCGTTCTGAATAAAAAAGGGAAGAACATAGCAGGCAGCCAGAAAGCTCCAGGTGCCACTCCATGAAATATGAAAGATAAAACAACTCCTAGCCAGACTGAAAAATTCAGAGTAAAGTTCAATTTTGACTTCTGTATACCGCTCCTAAGCAATATCTAGTCATAACATCTCGTATACTTACAGATAAGGGTGAATTCTGGATTGGGCAAAAGCAATGCATAAATACTCACTTTAATACATAGTTTCGCTTGTATTTTTATGACTTAATTGTCCCCTCCCTTGATTCATCTGCGCGAGGTTTGTATAAAGTAAATATAATTTCATGAAACTTCTAATCGGCAGATCCCATCGCTATTTATCTCAGGCCAACTTTTTTTTAAAACAATTTGACAGGCGCAGATGAAAAAAAAGGGTTCGATTTGCAGAAGTTTTGACTTTATTATTCATGAGATTCGAGCCAAACTTCCCGTCAAGAAATGTTACGATTAGTAGGCGTTGGAATTACTTTTGCCAATGCTGCTGCTGGAAGAGATTACAGAAAAGACTAAATAAATGAGGCAACTGCAGACTATTGTTCTAAATAATTTCAACCATTCGGTCTTTCACATTTAACATCTATTTTGGAAATCTTGAAAGTTTTTAAGAAAAAGTACAAACAGAATATTTCAGCTGATAGAAATGATTAAAAAAATTTGTCGAATTAATCGAAATATGATTTTAAAAAACGCGGCTATTTACTGAAGTATTTAATCTCAATTGCATTGGTAAATAGGCAATCATACTCTGTGTATAAAGAAAATTGAGAAAGGGAATTCATTAAACTTAATGCTTTAAACACGACATTTCAATAAATTGCTTGCTTATAATATATGCGAATAAGGGGTAATATTCAAATGTAGGACAAAAAGAAAGTTGTAATGCAATAAATGAAATCAAGTTATTGAGCTTTTATTTTTAAATTTTAATTCGAAACGAAGTAATTTTACCTATAATATTTATGAATTAATAAAATCTGCTTATACAACAAATGCCTTTATTTAATCAAATTCGTGGGGCTGTTTACATGTCTCCTTTTACTTACATGTCTACATTATACTTGACATTTCGATGCACTACTCCACTAAAACGAAGCTTTTTAGAAGTCCACTGAGAAATTACTTTCAAAAACAAATATTGCAAAAAAATTATGAATACTTTGCTCCAGAAAACAAGTCGCGGTAAAAGTGTGCCCTTTGATGAGCCAACAATACCATGCCGCCAATAAATATGGCGGACAAAATAAACAAATACTTCCGCGGAACAGTTACGGTTACCATTTCCCGCCATATAATTAGGACTTTTTACTGATAAGTATTTTTTCCAGACTGCCCGGTGCCTTCCACAAATCTGTAGAAGGCACCGGGCAGAATTTTAACTAAAAAAAAACATCCTACGGCTTCGCTAGCAGCGCGAGCGGGAACCTAGTAGCTTCACTAGCACATGGAACATAAGGACTGAGGATAACAGGAACAGTACATAACCAAAAGAAAAGAAAAAACGGAGAAATAAGCAATCGGAACCTTCTCCATGCAAAATTTCAATGATCCTTTTCCCAACTTCATCAACTCGTAAAAATATATTCCACTCACCCTTCATCCATTCTGCCGGTTCGATATCAAACCATTATCCATATAAAATTTCAAACAAGCATCCTTTCCGAACTTCATCAAATCTTAATTATATATATATTTCGCTCCCCTTCATCCATTCTGCAGGTTCGAAATACTGTCTTCCATCCCATTTACTTGACATCCATTCTTGCACAATTGCCATCATAAATTATGAAGGGAACCAACCGTTAGAACACCAAAAGAATAACTAGAACTGCGAAGAATTCCATTGCAGCTGTCTTTTAAAGTGAGAATACAGACGATTTCATAAAGTAGGAATTCAGACGATTTTTAAAGCGCATACTGACAATTAAAAATTACAAAAGAATAAATATTTTCTGTTCGTATTCACATTAAAAAAAGAAAGAAAATAACTTTTAATTATAAGCTTAACTTTAATAAACTTTTAATTATAATAAAAAACAAAATTAAAATCGTTAATCGATATTTCTTTAATATTTTTAATTTGACATTTTTCAAAATATAGTTGTAGTTCATGTACAACTCAACCATTGCAAAAAGTAATAAAAACAGCATTAGGGTTGCTGGAAGAGCGTTCCAATGGGTTGCCATATTGGTGACAAACTCAGGGGCACACTATTCTTCACTTCATCCCATGTCGCAAAATTGGGAAAATATTAAAGTTTCGAATATCATTTCTAGTGACAACGTAAAACTCGCGTACAACATCCTTTTAAGATTCTGAATAAACAATTTTAAATACAGACGTCATTCATTTTCATATGAATCGTTTCATTAAAGATTGTTTTAAAAATCTGGTCATTTAAAGAGGTCAAGTATAAACATGCATTTGATTCATTCACATCAATAAATAGTAGAAGTTGATTCTAAAAGCCGAATAAGTTTCTAGTCATTTCCGTAACTTGGAAATCTAAATAAAAGTAAATTACTAAAACGATTATCTACTTAAGTTGTAAAATTTACATCACTATCCAATAAAATAATTTTTTTGTAAGAGACGTTGTATGCAATAGATGTTGCATTTAATGGTCGTTGGTTTATATAGTCAAGAAAAATGGTATTCTTACCCTTAATATTTTTCAATTTTGCGACCTGCAGATATTTGGCTAAAAGTGATCCCATTAAAAAAGAAAAATGAGATGTTCTTGTCATAAAATATCTGTATAAGGTAAAACAGCAAATATCAATAAATTGTCGGCATGCAAAAAATGTTACAAATTTACAAGAACATTTTATACTGTAATAGAGATGGCCTTTTCGCTTCTACAATTATTTTAGCTGTATACCGATGACATGAGTAAAGTTTGTTATGCAAATATATAGTTTATTCATCACGAATATGTTCTTTTATGGTGGAAATTCTTAGAAACCTTTGAATTGTAATTCATATATAATTAGATGCTACATTTGCACATATATATATGCAAGCGATTGCTTTAGACATACTGATTATCTTTCATATCATTACACTTTAATTATTCATTTTTATTAACCAACAGAAAAATGATTCATCCAGCCGATTGTACTGAAATCTACAGAAATGTATTTTAAGAAATTCTAATGAATTACAAATCTTTAGTGAATAATTTCATAATGTTTCTAAATGAAACTATTTAGCCTACCTACTACTTTTTGGTACTCCATCTCACTGCAAATTTTTCAATTCAATATACTTACATAACAATCTAAACAAATATGCTTTTGCTATTCTAAAAGTGCTATAAAACTCAATTTCAATTCCATTCCAAAATACAATAAGCGGGGGGGGGGGGACAGAAAAAGAAAATGTATAATTCACCAAGTTCAAATACATATACAGATTAATTGGTTTGTATATTTTTACACAGGCAAAAACGAAAAAAAAAATTCCTAGCATATTGAGACCTGGCAACAAATACTAAGAAATAAAATAAGTATGACTAATTGAACAATAAAACGAATAATAAACAAAATATTTTGAATTACATAAAAGAAAAAAACATTACGAAAATGAATTGAAATGTGTCGCCTGAGATCAAAATGCATTTCACAACGTCAAAATTTGATTAATTTTTTTAATAAAATTTCATATTTTTTCATTTATGATGATACGAGTATAAATATTAAATGCACTAATATATGCCGTAAGGGACTCCAATGGGAATCTTCCGAGTCCCCCCCCCCTAAAAATTATTAATAGTCTGACACACAATTTTCAGGTTATTTTAATTTCGTAGGACAAATTACACAAATTTCGTACAGTTTAAAAAATAACCAAGATATCTTTAAAATGTAATTATATCCCGATTACATATATTTTTTAAAGAAACTAAACATCAAAATAGAGAAGAATTTAACTCATTTTTATATAATTATAAGATAGAAACGATAACAAAGAAATCGCATCTGAAAATAATTGATAAAAACAGCCATTCACTCATAATATTGAATGGTAATTGTTTTATTTTTCATCTGATGTACTCGGATATGAAAATTTGCGTTAAATGGAATTTAATTATTATCGTCAATACTGTGTTACAAGAGCGCTTGGCTTTAATCATAAGTATGCTCTCGAATATGAAAGTATAATGTATATCAGAAAAGGCGACAAAGTAAAACTAAACATCACGACTTCAGGATTTTTGACAACTGATAAATTAATTAACAGAAAATTATGGAACAATAATTTAATGAAAAATAAATGACAATATTTCACCTATCTTTGAAGATTCAAAGAGTGCCATTTAAAAAAATACCATATTTTTTTCTTTTTTCTAAAAATTGAGAAATTTTAAAAGAGCTTAACACGATTTTTAGTACAGTAATTGTATATAATCACAAATGATCAGCATATCATGTCAAGTATAAAGTATTTCAAATTAAATATCTAATGGCGTGCATATAAATACAATAAAATAAATGCATCAATAAAACTGATGATTTTCCTCTCTAACGATAAATATTTTATTTCAAATTCCGATTATTTCCAATAATTATAAAATTACTACATTTAAATTAATTTTGTTACATTTAATTTTTAATAATAAAAGTAGTCAAACATGGGTTTTAACATAATAAGCTTAATGTCTTTCTTTGAAAGACGTACAGTCGTTCTTTACTGTCCATGCAAGAATAATTTCTCCAATACCTATTAATTACACATTTTTAGTCTTAAATTACATCTAGCAATAAAAATTGCATTCAGTTATAAAAATTATTAAATAATCAATACATCAAACACTTCTGTATCCGATACTTATTAAAAAAATCGCAAAATTAAACAGCGTTATAGCAACCATCAAAGAACTAAGACTAGAAAAATGTTAAAACTTACCAAATACGCATGCAAGAGAACGTCAAGATGGCCGATAATCTAGAAGTTCGAAGATGCCATTTTTTTTCTTTGTCCGATATTTTAACGAAATCCACAGAAGATTAAATTAATCTTGATGTCTCTTGATTGTTTCAATTGATAATTAAAGGCATATTTCTTGCAATCCTTAGGAAATTAAAAATTCTTGAAAAGAATCGTATAGCAATTGCAAATTGAATCGGAATCTAATAAACGAATATCTGTGACACTTCTCCCACCACCACGACATAACAAAAGGATTAAAAATGCGAAAGCAAAGTGTAATGCGCAGACAATATGTTAATCAGAATTTTGACGTCACAGTTTCCAGAAACTTCTTTACAAATTCAGCAAATGGTTTTCAAGGATGATAAAACATAATGAAATCTGCATCACATATTATCCAATCGGGAACGAGTGATGTTTTCAAAGAATAATTTCTAATAACCGTCTGGTTTTTTTGCATAAATGTTTTTTTTAATCAAATTAAATGTTTATCACCTATTTGAATGTAGAACAAACTTCTGAGCTAGATTCTCGTCGGTTTGGCGAAATTTGTTTTCAAAAGCGTGGCCAAAATATCTTTCTGCATTTCATTTTATGAAGAATTTTTGTGTTTGATAAAAAATCGTTTTCAAGTTCACGATATTTTAAACTTAATTAGGAAATATAATCCGTTCTAATAATTATTAAAATTTAATAAAACACAACATTTCAGTTCAGATCAAATTCATATGTTAGACAAATAAATAAATAAAGAAAATTCGGGATTAATCGCTGAATTTTTTTGTTTTAATAACTACGCAATTGAATTTCGGGGTGGATACTAGCACAGCCCACCTCTTGGCGCTTTTTTGAATTCTTGCCAAACGAGTGGTGATAACCTTGCCAATGTGGCAAGCTAGACGGATTTCTTTATTTTTATTTTATTTTTTATTATATTTATTTCATTGTATTTATTTCTTTTATTTATTATATTTTTTATTTATTTTTATTTATTATATTTATTTTTTATTATATTTTATTTATTATTATTTCTGGCCTTCAAGTATCATTTCTTAATTGAAAAATAATAATAAATATTCAATTAGTAGTCAACTTGGTGAGATTTCAAATAAGTCGCCAACAGGTGGGCCCTTCTAGGATTTTACCGAATTTCGTATAACAAGAATTTGCTATATTTCTTATTAAAATAAGAGAGTTTATCTTTGTATCACTTAATTACTAATCATCTTTCAACTTTACATAAAATTCATTAAATTTTCAGATGTGAATAAATATATATATCAGACCGATTGAACCTAATTTAATATTTTAACCTTGCATCGTAATTTGCGATTGCATATATTAATCTTACAAATAGTTCAGTTATGAAATTAATTCGTACATGAAAGCAAAGAAAATCAAGACGAGGGATGCATTTTTAATTGAGATCGTTTAGTTAGAATAACACCTATACAAATAATCCTTCCAAATCATAACAATGTTAAAACAACAGTCTGCCGGCGTCCTTGCATAGGGGTAGCGCATCTTCCCCGTAATCTGGGCGTCCTGGGTTCGAATCCCCGCTCGGACATGGTTGTTCTTCATCTGTGTTCTATCTGTAACGTGTGTGAATGCACCCCCCTGTAAAAAGGGGTTGTGCAAACGAATGTGTGAGTTTCATCTTCATATGAGCTAGAAGTCAGACTTCTGCCCTCGGGTGCTCAGGGGTTTTTACCCTCAGAAGCTACTGCACCTCCTTTCGTGGTAACGCGGACACGACATCATCTTCAACAACTATCTGATTTTCCATGTTGGAAAAATGCGGTTTAAAAATAATTTTCATACGAGTTCGGGACCCATTAAAATTATCAACAGGAGTCAGATGTCTAAAAGCTTTAAAGAGTACAACAACGCACAGAAATAATAAAAGGAATTCGATTATAGAAATATGGAAATAATAAATGGAATGGATTATGGAAATAATAAAAGGAATTCAATTATAGATATTATTATGCGCTATTTTATTGCTTTAAAATTTCTTATAATATCTATCAACAAATACAAAATCTATTAAAATGACTTTTTATTAAATCTTTGCTGATTGTAGTAATACAAATTTTAATTAATTTTCTTTTTTTTCGGAATTTTATTTTACATCACAATTAGGGATTGCAATACCGGTATGCCGAATACCGGCATTTTGAGCCATTTGAACAAATTTGTAATACCGGTATTCACTAGTTTAAATACCGATTTTTCGGTATTTATTAGAATTTTTTTAAATTGTCTCCACTGCTTGTTCAGGGATCGCCAACATAGCAAAATAGTATAAGTTTTTGTTTTTATGTCTCCCTAACGGGCGAAATTAATTAGCTAATTAATGGCTTAATTAATTGCTTAAATCTAAATGAGCGAAACATGGATTATCCCTGAAAGACGATACTGTATCCATAACGACTCAGGGGGCAGCAATTATGAAAAAAGTTGGAAAGTTGATTGGTGCAAATCAGCAATTGTGTTATGCTCATGGAATTCAATTAGGAGTAATAGATGTATTATATCGAAAAAAAAGAAAGAACAGAAGAATTCAAATAATGTGGATATAGAAAATTCGGATTCCAAATTTGAAGAGAGTAAGAGTGAGTGATATCGACCATGAAGATAATAACAATGTAATTGTTGAAGAAGATATTGCTAATAAGAATGAAATATTTACCCATCAAGAATGCCTTCCTATAATTTATAAAGTTAGAAAAATTGATGAGATATTTAAACGTTTCCCTATAAAAAATGACATATTACTAAAATATATACTAATTGAAAATAAAACAGAATATATGTTAATATTAGATTCTAAAACACGTTGGAACAGTTTACTCCAAATGATGGAACGATTTTTGAAACTGAGAAATTCAATCCAAAAAGCAATGATCGACTTAAACATGTAAATTAATTTTTCAGAGAGTGAATTCGACTTAATATCCAGAACTATATCAGCTCTACTTCCAATAAAACTGACTATTGAGGCATTATGTCGGAGAGATTCTAATTTATTAACAGCTAATGCAACAATAAATTTCAAGTTGCAGTCACTGAAAGAACAGCGCACATCACTATTTGAAGAATTATCTATTACATTGAAAAATCGCACAGAAGAAAAGCATACCGAAATAGAAAATGTCTTATGGTATTTACATAATTATAATGATTTTAAAAATGAAAATGAAAAAGAAAAGAAAATGACCAATTCAAATCTGATTAAGTTTAGAGTAAATTTTCTTAAAACTTTTTACCCACAACCCTATCCACATTCAGAAGAATTCGGTTCAATTATCTAAGATTATGATGTCACTACTGTCGATAGTGAAAAGGAATTGTCTCTTGAACAAAAATTAGAATTAGCGATAAATAAAAAAATTTCAACGAACCAAAATACAATACAGAAATCAGCTATATCCAAAACCATCCGACGAGAAATCGATTTATTTGAAGATGAGGGATTTAGAGGTAAATACTTAGGAAAAGTATATTGCGCATTGCTAACAGTACCACCAACTAGCGTGCATTATGTTTTTTTAAGATCAGATTTCAAAAAGTTGTAATAGTACTCCAGACTGAATAGTGATATTTACACTTTCTTGTGATTTAAATAAATAAGATGTTTCTTTACTTTTTGGCGATTATATACTGTTATAATTTATAAGTTAAAAATTATTTTTTGTGATATTTACACTCTCTAACAAAACTGGCAAATAAAACAAAGAAACACCTGTGTTTTCTTTCTTTTTCTAAATTTTCTAATACCGGTATTAAAACCGGTATCCTGGTATTAAGATTTAAAAAATACCGAATAATGGTATTGCAATCCCTAATTATAATTAAGAGATAGAAAAGAAAGGATAATCTAATTAAATAGGTGGTCCGAATATTTGGTTTGGGCCGTGGCAGCTGTGTATGCTTTATGAGTTCATATTGAGTAACAGTTAAAAATACACAATGCAAACAAAGCAAATTCGAACATAATGCAATCCAAATAAAAACTCTTTGTATTCCATTTTGTGTGTGTGTGTGTGTGACTAAAATATCATTTGCTGTATATACACACACTGTTTGCTGTGTTCAAAGGATTTCATTATTGTGCATGGAATTCAATAAAGAATTTTACGAAAATGAAAACATATTAGATGTAAAATATATTACTTGCTTTAAGTTTTTCTTTTTAAATGTGGTATTCAAATGACTGTTTAATAGCACTTAAAATTACTTATTTTTTAAAATTATTAAAAAATCAGAATTCTATATTAATTATTTCAAATAGTGCATAATTAAACTAACATATTAAAATTAAATCCCAACTACAATTTCTTTAGTTTTAATTATTTTTCCTCTTGTATTCATTTCAGTCAATTTTGTTTAGTAAGGCAAATAAAGTTTTAATTATGACCTCGTCAGCTTCGAATCAACCGTATTTCTTCAAACAGGAAGCTGCATTTTAAAGGGAATCTCTATTGCAAAGTAATAGAGCATAATTCTTCTTTGAGAACTATAACATTTTAAGTTCTTTTTTATCGATAAAAATTACACATAAAGATTGAAAACTGATAAATAATTCAACACCAATTGCAATTTCGATTGATTGCAATTAAGTCAACAATTACTATTTTTATTTACGAACTAGCCGCCTTTGGCGAGCAGCCGGTTCGCCAATCTTAATGTTCTTTTATAATTTTAATAATTATATATTTTACGCTATTCCTATTTTAATAGATTCTTCATCAAAATATTAAAGCTTCAAATTTTGATAGTCATATAATTCACTCATAATATTATAAAGGCCTTCAGTTATCACGTAATATGTATAAGTCTCATTTTCTGTTAGCTCCCGTAGAATTTATGCTTTAAATTAAAGTGGAAAGAATTAATCTGCAATTAATATAATAATATTTTTTACTGAAACAAAGCACTTTTTTATAATATAATTACTGATAACAGAGTCACTGAGCGTTTAAACTTTAGGGCACTAAAGAATATCTTTCTTAATTTATGTAATATCTCAAGAATTTGTCAACAAAATTTCCTCAGATTCATCATGAACGGATCGATTCATTAACAATGTTTAATTTTAAATGCATCAAACAATAAGAAAATAAAATGAATCGTTTAAAATAATCGGTCGAAAACAGGTTTAAAAAACTACTTAAAAAACGATGTACTACTTAAAATTATAAGCATATGCAAATAATATATAACTAACATAAATACAATTTAATTACAAAAGCATGAAACTAACCTAAAAATAATTTAAATCAAGAATCATCCGTTGATAATATTGTCAACAATCAGAACGCAATGCGCATGCGTGAATTTTCAACGCCAGTTACGGTAACGCAAATGCGTGAATTTTTCTACGCCAGTTGGGGTAACGCTATACAGATTAGAAATTTTTAATTTCCTTTATTCTGTATTTAGAAATTATTCTGTACTTTATTCTGTAATTAAATTATTTGGAATTACCACAAAAACTAACATTTTTTACTTTAAATCTTTGAATTAAAACACCAAATACGAGTTTTATTCTTTAACTAGTTTATTAACTCTTAAAATAGAATTTCAACGAAATCATTTCAGGTATGCAGATAATACTTAAATCCCACTTCCAAAAAGACGGAGTGTGATTTCACGTCATGAATTTAAAATATTTCTACAGATTCAAATGATACAATGATTCTGATGAGTCGGAACCAGAAATTTTTATGACCACGTGATATTTGCAAGAACTTTTTATTCCAAGTAGAATGTTTTGAAATTTTTATAAAAACATTGTAATTTTTTTTCCTACCAGACTTCTAGATCGCGGTTAAATATTGAAAGTATAGTAAAATTCTCAGATGAATCATTAATTATGAGAAAAATGAATTCTGTACAAATTTCTGTAGCATTTCCATAATTATGATACAAAAGAAATTTACATGAATATTTCAGTAGAATGCCTTTTGGGACCCTTCAATAAAGGCGACTCTTGCATTTCAAATGACATTCCAACAGAAAAAAAGTTACATCTAAATCTCAGAATTAAAAACCCCTGGAATATCCTTAAAAGCATATAGATTACAATTTTTCAACATTTTTGAATTAAATTCATACATTCAAAAGCAGAATTCCATTTCCAAATATTAAGGAATGAACTCTCCAATGAAAGCAATTCAATCTTATTAGTCGAAATGAATATTTGGATATATTAACATAGTCGCAAACATATTTTGAGTATTGTTTATATACATTTATTAACACTTTCAATAAAATAGTAAGCCTATATAAGAAATTGAAATGCAAAGCAGATGATATAGATAGTATTTACAATATCGTATTATTGTAGGTTAAAAGAAATAAATATGCAGGCGTTACTCATTCTAAAATTATAAACAGATTAACTCATTCAAAAAGTTGAGATTCTTAGAAACAAGATAGTTTACGTCTGAAATTCATACATTGTTAATCTTAATGATCCCGTATAGTTTAAGCAGTCATTGCAAGAATAATTAATCAAAAGAACATTTATAAATTAAAAATCGTCCGCAACCATGAAATTAAATGTTTTTAGTTGAAAATTCAATAGAAACTCATTTTATTATAATCGAATCACAAATTTGCATTTTGGAAATAATAATTTATCAAAACATGCAATACAAAAACCTTAAACAAGTAGCACAACATTCTGTTTTTTACTTGGATAATTCGATTCTCAAATATACTCATTAAAGTTTAATTTTGATAACATTATCGATTTCAAAACTTTTTTTATACGTATTATCTACGTGTACTATGAAAAGATTTTGAAATTTATTTACTTACATTGAATTGTAAACTTTTTGTGACAAATCAAATAAATATACGATAGTCGCTTATAAACAATTCCAAGGAAAAGGTTGAAAAGTGGGAAACGATAAAGTGACGAAATAGCATTTGCATACTAGAATGTCAGGTTATTCTAAAAAGATTCTGGCGTGAAATATCAGCAAATGGAAGTAAAGGTTACAGATTTTATATGATAAAATGATAATAATTTTCCTGTAATTGAGTTTAAAAAAATATTTGCCTCAGAATTAGATGAATCTGAATTACTTGCAAAAATTGCTTCAAATATTCTCTGAAAGCAGAACTATTTGATCAAAGATTTTTTTTATTATAGTGTTTGATTATAAAGTCTAAGTTTCGCGAAAAAAATACCCCCCCCCTTTCATGATATAGAAAGTTGCCAGATGAAAATTCAACATTTTAAAGTAATTCTTATGTTTGAACGTCATAGAAGATGCTGTAAAAGATGTATCTCCAACAACTCTAACAAGATTCAAAATGACTGATGCTCAAAATTTACTCTGACAAGTAAAAATGGATACTGAGAGGGATGAAACTGATATCTAAAACAATGAAATATTATCATAAATTTTCAGACATAGTATTTTTAAAAATATTTTATTTTTCGGTACTTTTAAGATAGCCCTTTTAAAATCGATAATCTGTTCGATGTTTTGTAAATAGAAGAAATGAGTCATATCAAATTTAAGTAAACTTCCCGTAGGAAACTGGAATCTTATATGGATAATATGGCATTATAATTTTAGAGGATAAAATTTCATCTTCGCCATCGTAGAATGACAAGTGCAATTCAATTTATGATCCTGATGAATCCAATCCACCTGGGTTAAGCGTCTTCAGCTTGTGTTGGATTCAGTTTCTGCTAAAAGGATGCTTGGATCCTGTCTGCTGAACAATACTCACGATTTTGAGGTCCCAACAAAAAAGTTCATGCCTTCAAACTAGAGCTTAGATTCATTTCCATCGAGTCTAGTATTTACTTAAGAGTCATTATTTTTCTGGTGTATCGAAATTTTCAAATAAATGCAATAAATGTAAATTCTCAGAATAAAACACTTTTTCCGCGAGATAGAATATATTTTTAACACATTTTTTTTTTTCTTTTTTGTTTATAATAATCACTGAGGCGGGAGTGTGCGTAATTATTATATTATTATATTAATTATAATTATTATATTATTATTAATTATTATATAATTATTATATATTTATTAATATTAATTATTATATTATATACCCTTCAATATTTATAAGAATCCATTTGGGATAGTTGAACTATTCGAAATTCCTGTACACAAATAGACATTCTGCAATCAGCACATGAATAGCAGATTTGAAATAAAATATTTAAACATTTATATTTACACGATTACTCATAATAAAATGTTGTAATTATTTTTTTTATTAAAATCACGCAATCAATAACTTCCAGAGAAACTTCCAGGCAGGAACGTCATCCTCATTATAAGACCAAATTTATAAAATCAGTCCTAAAATAAGTCTCGTGTTGCATTAAAATAGTACTTCATATAATTAAATTACGGAACAGAAAAGTTAAAATAATGTATCGTCAGTTCTGTATTCTTACATTTCTTATATTTTCGATCAAATATTGGCGGTCTTCGGCTTCCTACTTTTTTGTTGGAAATATTGTGTGGCTTAGTATTAATTACATCACTTTTGTATGATCCATTCGGGAAACGGAAGAAAGAAGACGAGTAACAAAATCCAGCTAGGACGAAGACTACATAACCAGCTCTTTGAAGTATTTAATAAAGTTTTTCCGGAACATGTCAGAAAATATTAGTTAGGATTCGGAGCCAAACAGTATCATGGTGTACCTTCATTGACGCCTATGCTACTGAGTCCTCACTTTTTGATGTTCCTTAAGTGAAAATCCGCTTATAGCACATGGAATGATCACCTGTGATTGCTAGCCATTTTACAGGCTACCTTTGTTTCACTTTGCCCTCATTTTCTACAAAATCCGAAAGATTTCTTTTCAAATATATCGAAATTATTCTTGCCTATTTAAAAATATTTATATTTACTGCGTTTGCCTCTTTAGGGTTCAAATTTGGATAATTATTTTTGTAGCCCTTTTTTAATATCGGCTTGTTGAGTAGCCACCTTGCATTTATCTTTGGAAGAAGAGAAGGATTGATGAGACATTTCAAGACTCTCAAAAACCGATAAATATTCTGAAGATTTGCTACTTCTCATTTTGTTGTTCCTTGTATAAGGTTGAAGACTGATTTTGTAAATTATAGAAAATGTCTGTATATATTCGAACTCGAAAGATAATGCAATTTATTAATGTCTATGGTACTACTGAATGTTTTAAATATCCCGAAGTCTTCAGTACTAGCAGGTACCATTTTTAAAACCTGTTCACTATAGATGCTGGACTAGATGATAATGGGTAAGCTGTGTTTTTTTTCCCGAGTTCACATGAATATAATAAAGAAATACGAGTATTTTATTTACTGAAGATTCGAACACTTTTTCGACTGAAATATCCATTCTCAATAAATTTCTTTTTTCTGAACAGGTTTATTGCATTATTTTGAATGTGTATCACAATTTATATAATTAATGAGTATACCATGACTGCTGTCATTTACTAAATTGAAATGAATCAATTTAAAATGTGAAAGTTGTTCATTAACTTTATGGAATTTAATTACTATGAAGTGTAATAATATTACATAGTTTAAATTTTTGTTGAATTAGTTTCTGGATTCGGGAAATTCAACTAAAAATTCGACAATACTATTCTACTAGGATAAAGTCAAGCGTTTCAGTTTTTCTTGGGAATATTTAATTCAAAATTCTATCAAAAACGAAGAATGTTCGAGATTCATCTTATAAATAAGTGTACAAAAAATTCATATAATAGAAAATTTTAGAACTTTCTTTTTATAAAAAAATATCAGATTTGAAAAAGCACCAAACTTGACAGAGTTCTTAGTTTTCATAAAACGGAAGAAATCTGAATGGAAAGTAAATAAAAAAATCATTCAAGCTAGTTTTGTGTATAACTGTTATTGAAGTTCACGAATACTTTCAAATAACTAATTTCTATTAAAGAAATAATTTATTTTCATGACTTTGAATATGATTTAGATACAAAAAATGAGAATAATCCAGTTCATCATTTCACCATTGTCCAAGTAGTTTTACTTGTTTATTTAACTTTTTAGTGAATAATTCGTATTCTTTTCAAAGTTAAAAAAATCTATAATGTTGCAGATAGTTGTAGTTTCACTTCTATTCGAAATTACTTTGCTTTGGCACATTATTGCCTCTCGTTCAATATAAGTGTAAAAAAAAGTGGACTGTAAAATTCCCCTGAATTCAAGTCTATTTCGCATTTCAAGTCTATTTCGCATTTCAAGTCTATTTCGCATTTCAAGTCTATTTCGCATTTCAAGTCTATTTCGCATTTCAAGTCTATTTCGCATTTCAAGTCTATTTCGCATTTCAAGTCTATTTCGCATTTCAAGTCTATTTCGCATTTCAAGTCTATTTCGCATTTCAAGTCTATTTCGCATTTCAAGTCTATTTCGCATTTCAAGTCTATTTCGCATTTCAAGTCTATTTCGCATTTCAAGTCTATTTCGCATTTCAAGTCTATTTCGCATTTCAAGTCTATTTCGCATTTCAAGTCTATTTCGCATTTCAAGTCTATTTCGCATTTCAAGTCTATTTCGCATTTCAAGTCTATTTCGCATTTCAAGTCTATTTCGCATTTCAAGTCTATTTCGCATTTCAAGTCTATTTCGCATTTCAAGTCTATTTCGCATTTCAAGTCTATTTCGCATTTCAAGTCTATTTCGCATTTCAAGTCTATTTCGCATTTCAAGTCTATTTCGCATTTCAAGTCTATTTCGCATTTCAAGTCTATTTCGCATTTCAAGTCTATTTCGCAAGATAAAATGAGAAATAATGTTAGGTTCTTGTATCAAGGATTTGATATCCACCAGCATTCAAATGAATTTGTTTGTGGCAGCTTAGTATCAAACTGATATAAAATGAGCAAAGCAATGTATTCCTTAATTCAAAATAATTTAGATGACAATTATCTGTATTTATACTACTAATAAAGATGAAAATCATTAGTAAGCTGAATTAGTATACAGAAAAGAAGCGTTGTTACTATTTCTTAAAACTAAAAAAAACTTGAAAAAATGAAACACGCTGAAAAAATAGAGTATCATTGAAAAAGAAATTTTGATTTCGTATAAAAATATGTTTGTTATTTGTTCCAGAATGGCTGAAGAAACATTTTTTTATTAGTAGAAATAAATATGGGAATAAATTTAAATTTTAGTTAAAAATCTAAAATATGGGGGGGGGGAGAATGAATCTTTTTGTAAATGCCACGCCTCGGTAAGTTACTATTAGCCAAATTTAATCATTTCAGGTCCAAATGTCTGCACGAAGAGCTTTACATTCAATGCATAATGAGCGTCATCAATCCTCACAATTTATGGAAAGCTTACTGGAAAATTTCTAATGAGCAGCATAATGTAGGATGTAAATTTTAACAGTCCATGCTTCTAATAGCACTAAATTAATACGTTGTATGACATGGGATTAGAGGTGACAGATCCTCGACTTGGCTGCGATGCTAAGACTGGCTCGAAGAGGTTTTCTGAAATACAAGATTTGAAAGAATATGAATCTTTATAAATTTTTACCGTTTACCATCGTAAATACAAAGCTGTGAAAAAAAGTAATGCTATATAAAACATATCAAAGTTTTGTTTATGTTTAAAATATAAACCCTTAATTTTTTGCATTTGCATTCTATAGTTTTATTTTTTTGATAGCACATCATGCAAAACCGTTTCGTGTCGTAGTTTTCTTTAAAAAAAACACTTGAAATTGAGATTTCTATTTCTTCAATTCTATTACTATAACATTTTGTAAACGCATTCAGAGCCGTAGGCGTGACCGATGAATCTTGTGCAATAAAATTATATTATTACCACAGCTTACTTTGAAATATTATTTACAACAAGTAACATTTGTGGCATAAAACAGCTCACTGTGGTGCCACAGAAAAACCCTGTAAAACTAGTAACGCTTTCAAAGGTGCTAAGAAGAAACTCTTTAAATGTACATATGCGAAAATATATGTAGTAATGCCAATGAAAGTTATATTTCCTTCATCTTACGTAAAATGTTATTAAACGCACAGGACTGTAACATCGTTATGTTAGGGCAAGATCACGTTTTCTGCCATGCAGTGGGATGTTCATATATTTTAATATTCTATTGCGTCTTTAACATGCACGTTGCATTCTCATTTGGTGCAGCTTGGTCAGCTCTAGCCCTTGTGCAATGAAAAATTATTCATTCATTCTGTCACATTTCCTATGTTATTGTAAAGCTAAATAAAGCAACTCGAGGAGGAATGTTTACTATTATAAATAGTGGTTCGGTGGCCTAGATAAGAGACAGTGAAATTGCACTTTCTCAAGTTTAGTTCATTCCAAAATTTTATTCGTAATGCGAAATGACCGTAAAGCGAAAAAGAATTTTCGATATGAATCAATATAAAATATGTTCCAATTCGAAAAAAAATAGAAAAAATTTTCTGCAGTTTGTTTATAATTTGCGTAAATATTATAAATTGCATTTTCTCTTATAGCTCATCATTCCGCAAAGATTAAGTGTGAAGTAGAAGCGACACCTTCATCTTTATACCCAACTCTCCTGATGTGATGGATTTCATATATCGAAGTTATCGTCGCTGCCAAGTGTCGTCCTTTCGATTTCTTTTTGAAAATACAATACTGGATCCAAGCTGGTTTCGGAAAAGATCCCCATCTGAATCGCACCACACTGAACCAAGCCATTTTTAGATGGAAGAGGAAGATATTTTCTCTTGGATTTCCCATTCTATCACATTAGACTAACCAGGTATGTCTATATAATTGTGGCATCTTACCCGCTTAGAGATTACATGCATCGAATATTCAGAAAGTATCAATGTTTCTTCCCTATTCTTTCAAAATACTAGATTCAGATTTTGTTGCCTTCCAAGAATTTACAAATCGAGCAAATTTAATTCCAATCAAGATAATTTTAAAAGAACACGAAAGGCAGTTTGAATACGGAGCAATCGAATTCTTTCAAAAATGAATGAACCGCAAAGCAAGAGTAACCTGGCAATAATTAAAATTCCCAGAAGTTAAAAACGAAAATTAAATATTTTCTGATACAATAATTATTAAAATCATTAAAGGGAATTTTCCAAAATCACAGAAAATGTTGTTCATTTTTATGCCAGTAATTTTCGCTATTTTTTTCTTATTCGGATATCAAACGCTCTCTAAATATGGATTCTTCATAAAATGCTTTCATTTAAATCCCGGTTTAGTTTCATTTCGGTATATTTCTAATTAATAATTCCTGTAGTTTCTACGTAATATTCAAACGTGATCTAGGTTTGCTGATTATATGCTGTTATTCCAACTTTTGCTTATGCATTGTGATATGGTAAATCGCGGATTGAGCAGTAAAAATTAAATTTTTCATCTGGATAAATTTGTTGTCAAAGTAAATTAATATTTAATCGAAAGGGGAATTTTGATGTTGTTGCGCTTAAAATTTAATTTCATAGTTGATACTTGATGTTAGGGCCAAAGCAGAATTTAATTGAATCCAAGATTAATTGTTTTGTAAGAAAAGGAATAAAATGTTGGTACATATTTTAAAACTCCAAGCATTAAAACGATTTCCTGCACTATAGAACTGAAAAATTTCAAATTTCCTATGTTTAGAGAAATGATTTAGTGTTAAATGCTTAAGAACATTTCGAAAATTCAAGGTAAAAATATGCGTGTTGTAAATGAAACTTTTCTTCTGAATGGTAAAAATATAAAAGCAAATTGGAAAAAATACTTTAACCGATTTTTTTTTTTTTTTTTGAAATGATAAATTTCTGAGTGATAAGGCCATTTTCCAATTCTGTTCTATTGAAATTCTGATTTCCCTAACATTTCATAGGATGTCAAATAGCATTACTTTGTAGTAGGTGTTATTGAGGATGAATGAAGTGCTTTTCGTTAATTTCGAATCCGTAGTGCCTGATATTGCCGATCGTTACCTTCAACATTCTCTCTCTGTTCGAACTAATTCTTTCTCTTTAAATTTTCTTCAATGGCACACTACTGTTTCACATTAAAATGAAATTCCTTTTTATTAGTAGTGTAGGTCTCCCCTTTTTATTTTGATATCATTCATGTAAGTTTATATTAATGGAAAAAATCTAAATTGCATCAACATATTTGATATTTTTGAATATTTATATACTAAGAGCTATTTGGTTAATATTGTCCGCTTTCATTTCGTTGGAATTGTCTTTATTCAATCAAATCATGAATTCTCGGACATGCTATTACTTGAAATGAGATGTTTTAACATTTCAGAGGGTGTATTTTTATCGTTTTCCGCCTGAAAATTACTTTGTTAAATAAACGTTAAAATTCAATGTTATTAGCTGAAATTTTAAAAAATACTTTGTCTTGTCATTTAAGTGCCACTAATATCTGAAATTTCAGTTTGTATGTTTTAAAGTGTAATTTTAAAGCAATTCCAAGGAAAATGTTAATAGTGCTCCATGCTTTACGTCAGATTCGTGCATCCAAATACGTGCTTTTAAATTTAAGTGTCGAACCATTCGTGTATTATCCAAAGCAAACAGCATTTTAATTAAAATTTGATTTATTCATAATGTAATTTGATTGCAATGAGCCGAATTTTTCTGAGTTCAGAGACATAATCGGGAATTGATGGAGATCAGATTTGGAGAAGCTGGTATTGAGAGAAATCCAATATTAAAATTCATAAATTGTCTGGGAAAGCCGTATAGAGTATAGGAAATATTCTTATGGAATTTCGAAAGTTAATACTCATTTGCATATGACGAATCCTGTTTTATTTACTACTAGCCACCTTTGGCGGTCAGCCGGTTCGCCAATCTTAATGTTCGTTAAAATTTAATTAAATATTTTATCCAATTCCTACTTTAATAGCTTCTTCATCAAAATATTTTAAAACTTCAAATTTTGATAGTCATATAATTCACTCGTAATATTATAAAGGCCTTCAGTCATAATGTAATATATATCTCTCTAATTTTCTGTTAGCTCCTCTAGAATTTATGCCTTAAATTAAACTGGAAAGGATTAATTGGCAATTAATATAACAATATTTTTTACTGAAACGAAGCATTTTTTTTATAATATGATTACTAAAAACAGTCACTGAGGGTTTAAAATTTAATGGACACTAAAAAAATACCTTTCTTAATTTATGTAATATCTCAAGAATTTGTCAACAAAATGTTCTCAGATTCATCATGAGCAAATTAATTAACAGTGCTTAATTTTAAATGCATCAAACATTAAGAAAATAAAATGAATCGTTTGAAATAATCGGTCGAAAAATCTTTAGCCTAGCCTCATTAGCATGGGAAAACTTAAGCCTTACTCATTTGGAGGTGGGGAAAATGAGAATTTTTTTTGGTGGGAAAGCAAGTTTTTAATTAATAATTAAAATTCTAATTAAAAATTCAAAAACGGGACTTCAGGTGCATACACCAAGGTATACATGTACCAAATTTGGTAGTTGTAGGTCAAACGGTCTGGCCTATAGAGCGCCAACACGCACACACACATTGAGCTTTATATAAGTATAGATTTCCCTGCTTTAGTAAATATGTAGCTCATCAAAACCATCATAAAGAAACCCTGGGTTCGGTATTTTTTAAATTCTGTTTTCGTGTTCATTTCAATGCAAAATATTTGATCTCCTTGACGCAATGAGGAGTATTGTCGTTCGTTTTGTTCTCATTTTGAAATGCATAATGCGAATGAGAAAATTGCCTAGTGCTGCACATTTTTCACGTCTCATGTTACGCACAGATATATTGTGAGGAAGAGAATTAATGCACTTTATTGGAGTATATTGTGTCTGAAGCCTAATCTTTGCAATGGCGAATTATGCAGTGAATGGAGAAAGCAATGAATACAACATAATCGAATGTGGAAAGGGTCAATGGGAAATATGAAAGCGTGGCAAGTCATTTCGCCATCTATTGTGTTGTAAAACAGAAATGATTCACTCGTCCTTATTCGGATGATGTATGTAAAATTGAGAAGCGGAAATTTATGGAGTTATCGGCATGAGTAATGGCGTGTGTGAGAGTATGGGAATTGTGGCCTGAGGCTGGTGTTAGCAGTACGTGTTGCTTTGAGAGAATCATGGAGCGGTGGAGTAGCTTGCGAATTCTGGTTTCGGAACACGGGGGGGGGGGGGGTGACGGCATAGATGTGTGTGGGATTGCAATCTATTTCGAGGGTGGTGCTAGAAGCGGGTTGTGTAATTTCGAGGGTGGTGTTGGAAGCGGCGTGGGTAATGTGTGTGACTGTGGATTGTAATGTCGAGGGTGGAGTTGGAAGCGGCGTGGGTAATGTGTGTGACTGTGGATTGTAATGTCGAGGGTGGAGTTGGAAGCGGCGTGGGTAATGTGTGTGACTGTGGATTGTAATGTCGAGGGTGGAGTTGGAAGCGGCGTGGGTAATGTGTGTGAGTGTGGATTGTAATGTCGAGGGTGGAGTTGGAAGCGGCGTGGGTAATGTGTGTGAGTGTGGATTGTAATGTCGAGGGTGGAGTTGGAACCGGCGTGGGTAATGTGTGTGAGTGTGGATTGTAATGTCGAGGGTGGTGTTGGAAGCGGCGTGGGTAATGTGTGTGAGTGTGGATTGTAATGTCGAGGGTGGTGTTGGAAGACTCGTGGGTAATGTGTGTGAGTGTGGATTGTAATGTCGAGGGTGGTGTTGGAAGCGGCGTGGGTAATGCGTGTGAGTGTGGATTGTAATGTCGAGGGTTTTATTGGAAGCGGCATGGGTATTGCGTGTGTAAATTGTGATTTTGAAGTTTTGGCGCAGTGTATGAAATGTGTGTGTCAGAATTGTGAAAATAGAAAATGTTAAATGGAAAAATGGTGCCGATATTGTGTATTTCATAAGAATAAGCTACTTCATCTATTTCAGCGTAGCTTAGTTTGACATTACGAACAATATTTCGATAGAACGCAAGACAATTCGAAGTAGAAAAGTAATGCGAAATGAAGCTTAACAGAATGCTTAGTCAATTCTTAAATGTTAAATCCAGTTCATTTCTGAAGGCCTTTGTTAATAATTAAAACAAAAACATTTTGAATTTGAATTCCACCAATCCAGCAGTTATGGATTTTTTTATGGGTATATGACTGATTAATAATGCCGAGTTCCCACTCTGCCTTGGAATATTCTCCCGTCAGAAGAAAGATTGAACAATCAATTAACAGATAAATCGAGTGAACTAATGAAATTTGCTTCGTGACATTATTTCCGAAAATCTCTCATAATGAGAACTCTCAGCTCAAGACAACAAATGCAATTCATAAAGATTGTAGCCAATAAATGTAGTAAATTTTTAATGGTTGAGTAGTATCGACACATAGCATTTTAATGCTTACATTCTGAGGAGCAGAAATAAATTAAATTCATATTTCGTTAAATTTGATAGGAGTCCTAAAAAAATTCGCTCTTTTCCCCATAAAATTTCAAATACTATTAAAATAAAAATATTTATTTCATGGACGTTACAGATTTTCTAGAAAATTTCTTCGAATAATACTTATTCTCATTTGGAAGGGCTTAAGAGGACTTTTAACTGGAATGAAGCTTAGGTTAATTTCAAAATTTCTATACTTTCAAGTAAGTTTATTTTAATTGTATTTTAAATTTAAACGCGCAGTTCTTGCAATATAGAACAATAATTGCTCCTTTTCCATAATGTTCAATTATGAAACATTTCGCTCTTTTAACCACCCTTCTTTCTCCGTCTTGGAATTAAAATCCCTATCTAATATGAAAAGTAATCTTGTGGGCCTCGGCTATTTAATATTCTATATATTCATTATTCTTCTAATTGATATAACAATTTCACATCCCATGAAAAAAAGTTTTGATTGAGGCTTGCATTGTCGATCAACCGTAAACTGATAAGCTATTTCTGATGTTGAAGGCATGTCATTTCTTCTGAATAGAGTAGCTCGGCTTATTTGAACTTCTCTCCTCCCAGAATTTAGAAACAATTTAGTTCGCTCCATATCGCAACAGAAAGGAAGTTTGAATAACCTCATATATCGAATGCGGGGAGAATTTCACTAACTTTCAATGAAAATAAGTAATTGGCTGGAGCATCGATAGGAAAACTTGGGTAATCGAGCTTTAGAGATAAAAAATAAACATTTTTAAATGTAGCTATTCTAATTTTATTTATACAAATTTGGTATTGAACCTCTTTGAACTTAAACATGTAAAAAAAATCATTTTCATAAAATTTTTAAAAATATGAAATGTTTTAAGACAAAGACGTAGTTTGAAAGCAACGTTGCTTGTTGTAAACAAAAAAAGCACAATTTGATCACTTTTCTGCAATTCACCTTCAAAAATTTAAAAACGGTAATCTTTACTTTCTGAATTGAATTACAGTTATGTTTTGAACCTTGAGCTTCAGCGCAGATTATCCTACAAAAGTATCTTGTACTAGAATAATATCTATATAAAAACGGTAATCGCTAGCAATGAGTTGCCGCTGAACTATTTTTAACTATTTGAAACTTTCTAAGATGAATTAAAATATACACGCTTGATGGACGCTTAGATAGAATGAGGAAGAAACATTAATAGTCTCTGGATATTCCATGCATGTGGCTTCTAAACGACGTGAGTGCCAGAATTATATGGGTTTTACATGGTAAAGGCTAATGACAGAGACAAGAACCATGGTGATTGTTTTCTTGTGCCTTTTTCTACAAATGTGCCGATTGAATGAATGTTAAGTTGGCATCTTCAATGTGTAAAAATGATTGGAACATTAGATCTTGAATTTAAACTGTTTCACTAAACCACATAGTTTCTGTTAGATTCATTACATTTTTTAATCATTTGAGTGAAATGGAAAGTCACAGAAATCATTAAAGAAGCAGATTAGCCGTTTAATGGGAACAATTGCACAACGTCATTCACCATAAGAAGAGGGAGGGACTGCCTTTACAGCTTTTGGCAAAAAGCACGGATAGTAGCTGTCCAGATGGCCAAAAAAAAATTTTGTTTCACACAAAGTAATATCGGTAAGTTATGCTATTTATGATAATTGTTATATCGAAATGAAGATTAAATAAAATCGTTTGATTTTATGCAATGGTAAAAGGAACTATAAAAATGTATTCATTTTATTGCATCATTTATTCATAGGCTGGATAACTTTTGACGCTTAATAGATACTAATTTGCGTGATAAAGATATGATGCCAAACACCGTATTTTCTCAGTTCCATACACATGTCATCTATATCAATTTTGCTGGATGCGAGGAAGTATTCGCTTAAGATACGTCTATGTATCCAAAGGCACAGTAAGTACTCGAATTTTATTAATGAAACTGACAAAACGATATGGCATTTGGAAGTTATTTTAATTTGTTCATCAAGAAAGCAAGTTTCTGGTGGGAAAAAAAGATGCGAAATATAATTATTTGAAAGCATTTATCAAAATTGATTCCTCCTAGTATAAGAACTACAAGAATTTGAATATTAAATGCGTGTAATCCATGAGCCAAATTTCGATAGTTGTGTTTCCAAGTAATTACTCGCCTGAAAGGGGAGTCTGCTTGGAATGGTCATCTGCATGTCATCATCGCTAGAAAAATATTGCTTGGCCAGGAACCCTTTCAAATAACCGGTTCCAGCACCTATGAAAAGGTAAAAATATTTGTAGGTAATTTTGTATTGTTTCTGTATGGGCCAAAGTGAAACTTTCTTTCTAGTATGACCAAACGTATTGCTATTAAGAAAAATATATTAATTTTCTTTCAGATTCTTCATTTGTTGTAACAGTAGATGTTTAAGATCATTAAATTCTTGTTTAAGCATCTATTTAAGAAATTTTATAAAATTAAAATTGCAGCCTTACAAAATTAAAATTGATTTGTTTTTAAATGAAATTTCATATTTTATCTCGATGCATAATATGGCTTTTTATTAGAAGAGCATTCTAACTAAAATTCGTTTTCATATAAACCTTATGATATAAAGTATAATCAATAATTCTGCTTGAAGAATAATTAATAAACTGGATGCTCCATTTATTTTCTCTAAATGAATAGGCGTATCGCTAGAAAAAAAATAATTAGAATCGTCTTTTTTAAAAGAATAAATGAAATGGGTGGGTGAAATGTTTTACTAATGTATTTCAAATACGAAAAGATTTAAAAATTTTCAAGTCATTTTTCCTTTAACTAAAATTTTCTTAGTTAAAAAACAGTTAATTTTTTTCCATAAATAAACTCGCTGGCAAATTCTTTTCGCGAGTTTGAATTACCGGTGCAGATTAAAAGTGCAAAATTGTAATTGCATATACTCCTGCATTTCATGGTATTCTTGATGGATGGTTTCATATCTGTTGATTTAAATTATTTAATTTTTTCAGATTGACATGTTTTGACCGAAATGACCATGGCTCAACAGGAAATATCTGGAACCTACAAGTGGATTTTGGAATTTGGACCCTTTTCAAATTAAATTATGGTCAGAGATCCAACAGATATAATTGATAGTTTCAAAAGCTAGGAATATTAAACCAAGTTCAAAATGCATCGCCTTTAATACTCGCAAATTATCAAGACTTAAATTCAGTCTGCACAGTGGATTGAAAGTGAAAGGTTTATGATCTCTCCATATACCAGACAAGTGGTTTCAAAGAAACGAGGGCAAAATCATGTGGATTTAACATGTGTAATCCGTGATAGAAGAAAATAACCATGAAGATTTCTTCTTATTAAACTATGGAATCAATGTTAATTTGGAGGATTTTTTTTTTGTGCAATGACAGCAAGAACTTGTGAGATAACATCCGTTTGCTCCAGTTTACTTGTACTTAAATACTTGGGTGAAATAGAACGTCATATAAAGCAAACAAAGATCAACTAATCTGCATTTGATTCTACAGCAGCGCACTGTGCAAAGAATACATCTGATGTCATCTATTTGAATAACGAAACTCCATCTGTGGAATGAAAGGCCTTTTCAGTTCCAGCTACAAACTCTATATACAAAGGATGTCTGGATGCACAGGAAAGAACGGTACTGAAGTGATTTCGGTAAGTTTTGCAAATTAAGATAACTGTCGTATTAAAATGAAGATTGTATCCAATCATTTGAATCGACTGTCAAATAACTAACAATGTACTTTTTCATTTTGTTAGTTATTTTAATAGGTTAGACAATTTACCGATGCAATTTTTCTGGGAAAAAACGCATCCGCACTTGGTATGTTACGACTTTTTCGATTCCATACTCACGCCCTCAATACACATTAATTGTGCTTATTTCATGGAAAATATTCTCAAGATGACATGCTAAATTCCTGAATTATAATAGAAATCTCAGATTTGACATTTGATCATTTTATTTGAGATTTTCAAGAGATATGTTGCATGGCCAGAAATCTCTTCAAACCTACGGATGTGATAAATAAGTAAAATATGTTCCAGTGTAATTTTGTTTCAAGTCTTATTTCATCCTCCAATTAACTCATTTTTTAGAACGAATCAAACATATTGCAGTTGATATTTAAAATATTATCTTAGTTAATCGTAGTAAGTAATCGGTACATACTTGTATCAGTTAGGTTATTTTCAAGTATTTAAATAAACCAGAAAATTTCATCTACAAACCTACGAAAGAAATACTTTTCAAGCAAAACTTTGGACTATGTTTTGTCTTATGCACGAAAGCGTCTGCTTTGGAGCCTAAGTGGCTTTTGAGAACATTTTGACGACTTTGCAAAATAACCTACTGTATTCAGAAGAAGAACCAGTGACGGCAGTTATTGGACGGTTGTTTCAGCATCCATTATTAGCGCCACTTCTAATCCTTGGAGAATAAACTTTTTCGGAAAATTCAGGAACGAAATATTTTTTATTTAGCTAATGATTTAAGTGAAACTTTAATATAAATGTAAATTTCAAAAAGCGAAATGGTAAGTAAGCCAAAGTGTTAATTAATCTACATTTTAAAATTTTTATTTTCATTTCTATGTATAACAAAATTGTAAGCAAATTCTTTTATGGAACAACTGGATAATTGATTTAAAATGCAAAATTAAGTCACTTCTACTCCAGAATTTAAAGATATTCTAGATATTTTCAGATATATATTAATTCAAATATTTAATATTTTCAGATATTAACAGGAGTTGGCCGAAATGATAGCGGTAAAACGGATGGCATTCAGAATCTTCATCAAGCGAATATTAGAACTCGGTGCCTTTAAAAGGAAATATTGGATGGCGATCCAACAGATGCAGCTTGTGTCTTTGGTCTGATATTAGAGCAAACCCAAAATGAGTATTTTGTGCCAATATATTATCAATGATATGCATGGTGGAAATGTAAATGTATATGTAGTTAACATTACTTGAGGATATCAATACATCTCTGAAATACTTTGTTCTTCTATTTTAAGGTGTTGAATATTTATATATTTTTGGAGAATTCTTTCAATCAATGCGTAATTGTTCTTGAACTTGGAATTCTTGGAACTTGGAAAAGGTTGAAGTGCATGGAATGTAAATCGTTCAAAGCCTGTGTTTGGCATATGAATCAATATTTCTTAACTGTTCTGGAAATTGTTATGCATATGTCCATTTTAATAGCTTCTGGTACATTATATTTCCTTCAAAGTGGATATTTGTATTCTACTCTTTTAGACACAAGTATTTTTTTAAATATTATAGACATATGAAACATTTTTATGGATAAATTAAAATTTGATAGTGTGTTTGATTTTTTGCTGAATATCTAAAACCAATTTCCATCAATTTTTCTTTCAACGCGTATAAAATTGACTTCAAAATTTCATTTGTAACCATACTGTTATTAGAAGTTAACAAGTCGAACTTTTGTTACTCTCCCAGCAATATAGCCAGTGATCTCAACCACTGTCACAGAATTGAAATAAAAAATATATAACGCCTTAATTTGCATTTGACATTTCTCCATTGTCAACGGAGAATACACTTTCATGATATTGGATGATTTGTTAACATTCTTTTTCATCATCGATTGCATTATTAAAATTCTAAAAATTTAATTTTTTGTCAACCGATTAGGTGTTATTCCTTCTCATCAACATAATTGTTTGTAGACAGTTTTCAATTTTTTGACAGATTTTACAAAGTAGTCTTTCTTTATTTTCATTTATTACTGAATGTCAAAGATCGCGAAAGCAATTTCATTCATTTTTCCTGAATAGAAATTTAAATATAGTGTCAAAGATCATTATTTGAAATTTAATTTCAACACTTTGAGAAATTTTATCACGATTTTTGTAGCTATATTAATCAAATATCTGTACATTGCATCCATTTTCAATTATTTTTTTAAATCAAGATTCTATTCTTATTAAATTTATTAAAAATTGGTGATAATAAATGATTAATAGAACTTCACTTTGTGACTATGAAATAAGTTACCACAAACTCAGTATATTTAGTGTAATGGCTATGTGCGTATAATTCTGATTTAGGAAATATTTTTTTTTTCTATAAGGGTCTTAACATTAGCCTTTGAAATATTGTTTTATAATTTTTTTATTAAAATTTTGATCTGAAAGCAAAATTTGTGAAAATGAAATTTGCTTTAATATGTATCTGCATGTTTATCTAGTTTAAAATATATCAAAAATCACTGCTGTCAATGGCGGGAGAAACGCGTCTGTATCCTGTATGAAAGAAATGGCAAAAAAAAAAATGCGTTGTCCACATGTCTACTTTGTTTTCTTAAAGATTATTTGAAATTTAAATATTTTCCCATAAATATGGCTGAAATTTATGTTTGCCTACGTGAAACAGTATTGTGCATTGCAAAGATATTTTATGTTTATATATTGAATTTGGTAATATTAATTATTGGAACTGTAATTATTCTTAAATAATGCGATATGATAGTGCTTTCTTCTCTTTTCATTAACTTTCACATTTGAATAATCGTAAAATGCACAGCATTCATTTTTCCTGAACAGAAATTTAAAAACATATCAATGATCGTTAATTTGTAACCTAATTTCAATACTTTCAGAAAAATTTTAACATAGTATTTGTAATTATATTAAATAAGCATCTGTTCATTGCATCCATTTGCAGTTAGGCTTTTAAAAAATATTTTATTCTTGTTAAATTTATTTTAAGTAAATTAATGATAAATTTATTTAAAAAAAAGTTAGCATTTCAAGTTCACCATTAATCTTATAATAAGTAATGATTTCTAAATCTCGCCATTTTGGCCTTCAATTTTACTTCCATCCGCGGATAGAGGATACTTTGATTGACTCGGCCGGCCAGCCAATCAAAATGTCCTTCGATTCTTCGAAGGCATTTGATCATTGTGCCTGATCATCACAATGATCTATGTACCTTAGAAGAAAATGATTCTCGCGCTTGATTAGCAAGAATCAAAATTTCTAAAAATCTACTCGAGTATAATAAAATATTAGTTGAGGGGAAAAAAGTGAATGGATGCGATGAATGTTGAATAATGTAGGTAAGATTGCTTTCTTTTATTAATAATACGAGTAAATTAAGTTTTATGAGCTTTTCAGAAGATTTTAATTTCAATTTTTATTCCAAGTTATTTAATAAAATATTAAATTATCACTTATTCTAAATTGAATTATGCATTGGAAAAATCTTAGAATGAATGTTCAATTTATATACTATCCTTAAATAATAATTTATATAAATGTGTTTCTTTAATTACATTTTAATAATCAATGCTTGTATTAAATTTTCCATTTCAAGTATGTCAATTTTATGTTAACTGAGTACTTTTATTTTCAAAATTGTTTGAATTCCTTTTAAGCTTTTTGTATAAGACAGCTGTTTGATACCCGTTTAATTTGATATCTGTACTGAATTCTTAATTCAATGCGTTTGTCCTACTTTTTATGTTGTAGTAATTTTGTAAACGATCAATTGTTGTATATTAAACTTGCAAATAAAGTTTGTGTATTTAGAATTCATTTTGTATTTAATTGCCAAATATTCTTGTCTCCTTTCGAATAATTGTTTCGATAAACGTATTAAATTTCTTGAAAGCCACTCCTATAACAAATCCGTGAACTGAATATAAGACGTACATACATACATCCAAGTCCTTTGAAGAATATTGAGTTAATTTAAATTAAAAGTAGAAAAGCACAAGATGAATGAATAGATTTGTTTCCATCCTTTACCTTAAATGATTTCATTATTTTCAAACGTAAATTAGTTGCATGTAAATCATTGGGATTTAATTCGCTAGTTTAATGAAAGAGTATAGATAAAAAGTTAGAAATAGGCCATGCTCTAGAAATGCATTAGTAGAATTTGACAAATTGGAACTTTTGTCTGCTTTTTAACAATGTGTTCATAGAAATTTCATTATGTTTGTCGTATTCATCTGCTTTCGAATTTCAAACTAAAAACTAATAGTATGTTCGTTCCTGATAGTGAAAGGGTAAATTTAAGATCTTGCTGAAGAATGCATTTTTAGGTACTTTGAACTGGTTAGATGTGAATTTTAAAGTTTGCTTTGAAGTTTCGTTGTTATTTTTCATATTAATTTATCTGAAAATAAATTAAAATGTTCTTTTATTACTTTCTTAAAATCTGTTATTAAATATTACATATAGTATATATCATTTAAATATTATTTTTAATTTGATATCCTGATTACTACTCTTTTCCGCTTTGTAAATTGTGACAGATAGCGAATTTTTATTGTAGTGAAAAATTTTTCTTTTTGTCAGTTAAAGAATTGTAATATTTTATATTATGAATATCTTCTGGTCTTCGTTCTAGATTAAATGACTAACTATTAAACGATCCTAAGAGTGCGAAATGTCACATAAATAAAAATTGCATTATTATAAACTTAAATATTTTATCAAATAATGAACAGAAAAATAATTTTATTGAATCTGGAAGTCAAAACAAAAATGGTAAATGTGCGAGGTATAGGTAGAAAATCTTTCAATGAATTGAAATCGTATTTCTATTTATAATTCATCTAAATTTTATTTTAAAAAATATTTGCAATTTTGGAGGAAAAAACTACCATTAAAGCTCTCACCGGGAACAGCTTTCTCCGAGTGTACTATTCTAAACAGCCATAAAATATCATAGGGGGAAAATAATTTGGCTTTAAATTTATACGAATGGAAGGGAGATTTCTGAAGGATTATTTCAAAGCATTTAAAGCATTTATTATGTACAAAAAATACACGGAGACATTATAGTAAATTAATTAAAAAGAAAACTGAAGAAGGTTAGGAACGGTATCGGAATGATTCTCAATAAAGAAGCATCCATGACGCAAAGGTCCAATATCTGACGCATATGCGACTTGGACAGCTTACATAATGGCAGATTTTATTTTAGGAGAAAAGGAAAATAAGAGGTTTATTTCTAATACTATGAAAATTCTATTTTGTATGCAGAATATATATATAATATACTACTACAAGAGCAAATATTTTAATTCACGAAAAAAAATGATTCCAATGTAAAAATAAATGTATGTATTAATACTACTTTAAAATATTTTCTTGTTTTGTCTTAACATTATGGACAAAAAAGTAATACCATAAAAATGTGAGATACCGAAGGGGATATTTTAGATAATTTGGAATTTAAACTGCATTCATAATTTTTATTGACATATTGAAATTGCGTTTTGCAAGTCTTCAGTTCGAATCCCGAAATCAAGGAATTTTTTTTATATTTTTAATTTCTTTTTTCTTAAATTTATTTTCGGTATTTTTATTCCCACACTTACTATGAACTTTTCCAAATCTTATACTTATAAAATAAAATTTAATGTCAAAATATTTCTATGGTCAAGAGAAATTTTAGGAGTCAAGTTCACGCACATGAGCAGAATTCATTCCTATTCAAAACATTGTGCTTTTAGACCAGAATGACACCACGTTAAAACTTTTATTGGATAATCATAATGAGAGTCTTAGACCATTCAGACGCACAGTGGGTTCGAAGATTCGTGGCCAGATCGGCAGCACGTGCCATCTAGTTTTGCTGGTCTTCAGTTCGAGTCTCGAAACTGAGAACTTTTTAAATATATTTTTCTTTTCTTTTTTTAAAAATTTATTTTAGATATTTTTAACCATTATTCCCACACTTACTACGAACTTTTCCAAATCTTTTACTACTGAAATAAAATTTATTTTCAAAATATTTCTATATTCAAGAGTATTTTAGGAGTCAAGTTCACGCACATGCGCAGAATTCATTCCTATTCAAAACATTGCACTTTTGGATCAATTTGACACCATGTTAAAACTTTTATTGGATAATCATAATTAGAGTCTTAGACTATTCAGACGCTCTGCGAGTACGAAGCTTCGTGGCGAGATCGGCAACGCGAGCCGGCAGGTTTTGCTGGTCTTCAGTTCGAGTCTAGAAAATTAGAACTTCTAAAATATATTTTCTTTTCTTTTTTTAAAAATTTATTTTAGATATTTTTAACCATTATTCCCACACTTACTACGAACTTTTAAAAATCTTATACTACTAAAATAAAATTTTTTGTCAAAATATTTCTATTATCAAGAGAAATTTTAGGAGTCCAGTTCACGCACATGCGCAGAATTCATTCCTACTCAAAACATTGCACTTTTAGATCAATTTGACACCATGTTAAAACTTTTATTGGATAATCATAATGAGAGTCTTAGACCATTCAGACGGTCTGCGAGTATGAAGTTTCGTGGCCAGATCGGCAGCACGAGTCACACAGTTTTGCTGGTCTTCAGTTCGAGTCTCGAAAATGAGAACTTATTAAATATATTTTTCTTTTCTTTTTTTTAAAAATTTACTTTAGATATTTTTATCCATTATTCCCACACTTACTACGAACTTTTCCAAATCTTATACTACTAAAATAAAATTTATTTTCAAAATATTTTTATATTCAAGAGAAAATTAATCAGTCAAGTTCACGCATATGCGCAGAATTCATTCCTATTCAAAACATTGTGCTTTTAGACCAGATTGACACCATGTTAAAACTTTTAGTAGATAATCATAATGAGAGTCTTAGACCATTCAGACGCTTAGCGGGTACGAAGCTTCGTGGCCAGATCGGCAGCACGAGCTAAATAGTTTTGCTGGCCTTCAGTTTGAGTCTGGAAAATTAGAACTTTTAAAATATATTTTTCTTTTCTTTTTTTTAAAATTTATTTTAGATATTTTTATCCATTATTCCCACACTTACTACGAACTTTTAAAAATCTTATACTACTAAAATAAAATTTATTGTCAAAATATTTCTATATTCAAGAGAAATTTTAGGAGTCAAGTTCACGCAAATGCGCAGAATTCATTCCTATTCAAAACATTGCACTTTTGGATCAATTTGACACCATGTTAAAACTTTTAGTAGATAATCATAATCAGAGTCTTAGACCATTCAGACGCTCAGCGAGTACGAAGCTTCGTGGCCAGATCGGCAGCACGAGCTACCTAGTTTTGCTGGTCTTCAGTTCGAGTCTCGAAAATGAGAACTTTTTAAATATATTTTTCATTTCTTTTTTTTTGTTAAATTTATTTTATATATTTTTATCCATTATTCCCACACTTACTACGAACTTTTCCAAATCTTATACTACTAAAATAAAATTTATTTTCAAAATATTTCTATATTCAAGAGAAATTTTAGGAGTTAAGTTCACGCATATGCGCAGAATTCATTCCTATTCAAAACATTGTGCTTTTAGACCACATTGACACCATGTTAAAACTTTTAGTAGATAATCATAATGAGAGTCTTAGACCATTCAGACGCTTAGCGGGTACAAAGCTTCCTGGCCAGATCGGCAGCACGAGCTAAATAGTTTTGCTGGCCTTCAGTTTGAGTCTGGAAAATTAGAACTTTTAAAATATATTTTTCTTTTCTTTTTTTTAAAATTTATTTTAGATATTTTTATCCATTATTCCCACACTTACTATGAACTTTTAAAAATCTTATACTACTAAAATAAAATTTATTGTCAAAATATTTCTATTATCAAGAGAAATTTTAGGAGTCCAGTTCACGCACATGCGCAGAATTCATTCCTACTCAAAACATTGCACTTTTAGATCAATTTGACACCATGTTACAACTTTTATTGGATAATCATAATGAGAGTCTTAGACCATTCGGACGCTCTGCGAGTACGAAGCTTCGTGGCCAGATCGGCAGCACGAGCTACCTAGTTTTGCTGGTCTTCAGTTCGAGTCTCGAAAATGAGAACTTTTTAAATATATTTTTCATTTCTTTTTTCTTTAAATTTACTTTAGATATTTTTATCCATTATTCCCACACTTGCTACGAACTTTTCCAAATCTTATACTACAAAAATAAAATTTTTTGTCAAAATATTTCTATTATCAAGAGAAATTTTAGGAGTCCAGTTCACGCACATGCGCAGAATTCATTCCTATTCAAAACATTGCACTTTTGGATCAATTTGACACCATGTTAAAACTTTTAGTAGATAATCATAATGAGAGTCTTAGACCATTCGGACGCTCTGAGAGTAAGAAGCTTCGTGGCCAGATCGGCAGCACGAGCTAAATAGTTTTGCTGGTCTTCAGTTCGAGTCTCGAAAATGAGAACTTTTTAAATATATTTTTCTTTTCTTTTTTTTTGTTAAATTTAATTTATATATTTTTATCCATTATTCCCACACTTACTACGAACTTTTCCAAATCTTATACTACTGAAATAAAATTTATTTTCAAAATATTTCTATATCCAAGAGAAATTTTAGGAGTCAAGTTCACGCAAATGCGCAGAATTCATTCCTATTCAAAACATTGCACTTTTGGATCAATTTGACACCTCGTTAAAACTTTTAGTAGATAATCATAATCAGAGTCTTAGACCATTCAGACGCTCTGCGAGTACGAAGCTTCGTGGCCAGATCGGCAGCACGAGCTACCTAGTTTAGCTGGTCTTCAGTTCGAGTCTCGAAAATGAGAACTGTTTAAATATATTTTTCATTTCTTTTTTTTTTTTTAAATTTACTTTAGATATTTTTATCCATTATTCCCACACTTGCTACGAAGTTTTTCAAATCTTATACTACTAAAATAAAATTTTTTGTCAAAATATTTCTATTATCAAGAGAAATTTTAGGAGTCCAGTTCACGCACATGCGCAGAATTCATTCCTATTCAAAACATTGCACTTTTAAACCAGATTGACACCATGTTAAAACTTTTATTGGATAATCATAATGAGAGTCTTAGACCATTCAGACGCTCAGCGAGTACGAAGCTTCGTGGCGAGATCGGCAACGCGAGCCGGCAGGTTTTGCTGGTCTTCAGTTCGAGTCTGGAAAATTAGAACTTCTAAAATATATTTTCTTTTCTTTTTTTAAAAATTTATTTTAGATATTTTTAACCATTATTCCCACACTTACTACGAACTTTTAAAAATCTTATACTACTAAAATAAAATTTTTTGTCAAAATATTTCTATTATCAAGAGAAATTTTAGGAGTCCAGTTCACGCACATGCGCAGAATTCATTCCTACTCAAAACATTGCACTTTTAGATCAATTTGACACCATGTTAAAACTTTTATTGGATAATCATAATGAGAGTCTTAGACCATTCAGACGGTCTGCGAGTATGAAGTTTCGTGGCCAGATCGGCAGCACGAGTCACACAGTTTTGCTGGTCTTCAGTTCGAGTCTCGAAAATGAGAACTTATTAAATATATTTTTCTTTTCTTTTTTTTAAAAATTTACTTTAGATATTTTTATCCATTATTCCCACACTTACTACGAACTTTTCCAAATCTTATACTACTAAAATAAAATTTATTTTCAAAATATTTTTATATTCAAGAGAAATTTAATCAGTCAAGTTCACGCATATGCGCAGAATTCATTCCTATTCAAAACATTGTGCTTTTAGACCAGATTGACACCATGTTAAAACTTTTAGTAGATAATCATAATGAGAGTCTTAGACCATTCAGACGCTTAGCGGGTACGAAGCTTCGTGGCCAGATCGGCAGCACGAGCTAAATAGTTTTGCTGGCCTTCAGTTTGAGTCTGGAAAATTAGAACTTTTAAAATATATTTTTCTTTTCTTTTTTTTAAAATTTATTTTAGATATTTTTATCCATTATTCCCACACTTACTACGAACTTTTAAAAATCTTATACTACTAAAATAAAATTTATTGTCAAAATATTTCTATATTCAAGAGAAATTTTAGGAGTCAAGTTCACGCAAATGCGCAGAATTCATTCCTATTCAAAACATTGCACTTTTGGATCAATTTGACACCATGTTAAAACTTTTAGTAGATAATCATAATCAGAGTCTTAGACCATTCAGACGCTCTGCGAGTACGAAGCTTCGTGGCCAGATCGGCAGCACGAGCTACCTAGTTTTGCTGGTCTTCAGTTCGAGTCTCGAAAATGAGAACTGTTTAAATATATTTTTCATTTCTTTTTTTTTTAAATTTACTTTAGATATTTTTATCCATTATTCCCACACTTGCTACGAACTTTTTCAAATCTTATACTACTAAAATAAAATTTTTTGTCAAAATATTTCTATTATCAAGAGAAATTTTAGGAGTCCAGTTCACGCACATGCGCAGAATTCATTCCTATTCAAAACATTGCGCTTTTAAACCAGATTGACACCATGTTAAAACTTTTATTGGATAATCATAATGAGAGTCTTAGACCATTCAGACGCTCAGCGAGTACGAAGCTTCGTGGCCAGATCGGCAGCACGAGCTACCTAGTTTTGCTGGTCTTCAGTTCGAGTCTCGAAAATGAGAACTTTTTAAATATATTTTTCTTTTCTTTTTTTTTGTTAAATTTATTTTATATATTTTTATCCATTATTCCCACACTTGCTACGAACTTTTCCAAATCTTATACTACAAAAATAAAATTTTTTGTCAAAATATTTCTATTATCAAGAGAAATTTTAGGAGTCCAGTTCACGCACATGCGCAGAATTCATTCCTATTCAAAACATTGCACTTTTGGATCAATTTGACACCATGTTAAAACTTTTAGTAGATAATCATAATGAGAGTCTTAGACCATTCGGACGCTCTGAGAGTAAGAAGCTTCGTGGCCAGATCGGCAGCACGAGCTAAATAGTTTTGCTGGTCTTCAGTTCGAGTCTCGAAAATGAGAACTTTTTAAATATATTTTTCTTTTCTTTTTTTTTGTTAAATTTAATTTATATATTTTTATCCATTATTCCCACACTTACTACGAACTTTTCCAAATCTTATACTACTGAAATAAAATTTATTTTCAAAATATTTCTATATCCAAGAGAAATTTTAGGAGTCAAGTTCACGCAAATGCGCAGAATTCATTCCTATTCAAAACATTGCACTTTTGGATCAATTTGACACCTCGTTAAAACTTTTAGTAGATAATCATAATCAGAGTCTTAGACCATTCAGACGCTCTGCGAGTACGAAGCTTCGTGGCCAGATCGGCAGCACGAGCTACCTAGTTTAGCTGGTCTTCAGTTCGAGTCTCGAAAATGAGAACTGTTTAAATATATTTTTCATTTCTTTTTTTTTTTTTTAAATTTACTTTAGATATTTTTATCCATTATTCCCACACTTGCTACGAAGTTTTTCAAATCTTATACTACTAAAATAAAATTTTTTGTCAAAATATTTCTATTATCAAGAGAAATTTTAGGAGTCCAGTTCACGCACATGCGCAGAATTCATTCCTATTCAAAACATTGCACTTTTAAACCAGATTGACACCATGTTAAAACTTTTATTGGATAATCATAATGAGAGTCTTAGACCATTCAGACGCTCAGCGAGTACGAAGCTTCGTGGCGAGATCGGCAACGCGAGCCGGCAGGTTTTGCTGGTCTTCAGTTCGAGTCTGGAAAATTAGAACTTCTAAAATATATTTTCTTTTCTTTTTTTAAAAATTTATTTTAGATATTTTTAACCATTATTCCCACACTTACTACGAACTTTTAAAAATCTTATACTACTAAAATAAAATTTTTTGTCAAAATATTTCTATTATCAAGAGAAATTTTAGGAGTCCAGTTCACGCACATGCGCAGAATTCATTCCTACTCAAAACATTGCACTTTTAGATCAATTTGACACCATGTTAAAACTTTTATTGGATAATCATAATGAGAGTCTTAGACCATTCGGACGCTCTGAGAGTAAGAAGCTTCGTGGCCAGATCGGCAGCACGAGCTAAATAGTTTTGCTGGTCTTCAGTTCGAGTCTCGAAAATGAGAACTTTTTAAATATATTTTTCTTTTCTTTTTTTTTGTTAAATTTAATTTATATATTTTTATCCATTATTCCCACACTTACTACGAACTTTTCCAAATCTTATACTACTGAAATAAAATTTATTTTCAAAATATTTCTATATCCAAGAGAAATTTTAGGAGTCAAGTTCACGCAAATGCGCAGAATTCATTCCTATTCAAAACATTGCACTTTTGGATCAATTTGACACCTCGTTAAAACTTTTAGTAGATAATCATAATCAGAGTCTTAGACCATTCAGACGCTCTGCGAGTACGAAGCTTCGTGGCCAGATCGGCAGCACGAGCTACCTAGTTTAGCTGGTCTTCAGTTCGAGTCTCGAAAATGAGAACTGTTTAAATATATTTTTCATTTCTTTTTTTTTTTTTAAATTTACTTTAGATATTTTTATCCATTATTCCCACACTTGCTACGAAGTTTTTCAAATCTTATACTACTAAAATAAAATTTTTTGTCAAAATATTTCTATTATCAAGAGAAATTTTAGGAGTCCAGTTCACGCACATGCGCAGAATTCATTCCTATTCAAAACATTGCACTTTTAAACCAGATTGACACCATGTTAAAACTTTTATTGGATAATCATAATGAGAGTCTTAGACCATTCAGACGCTCAGCGAGTACGAAGCTTCGTGGCGAGATCGGCAACGCGAGCCGGCAGGTTTTGCTGGTCTTCAGTTCGAGTCTGGAAAATTAGAACTTCTAAAATATATTTTCTTTTCTTTTTTTAAAAATTTATTTTAGATATTTTTAACCATTATTCCCACACTTACTACGAACTTTTAAAAATCTTATACTACTAAAATAAAATTTTTTGTCAAAATATTTCTATTATCAAGAGAAATTTTAGGAGTCCAGTTCACGCACATGCGCAGAATTCATTCCTACTCAAAACATTGCACTTTTAGATCAATTTGACACCATGTTAAAACTTTTATTGGATAATCATAATGAGAGTCTTAGACCATTCAGACGGTCTGCGAGTATGAAGTTTCGTGGCCAGATCGGCAGCACGAGTCACACAGTTTTGCTGGTCTTCAGTTCGAGTCTCGAAAATGAGAACTTATTAAATATATTTTTCTTTTCTTTTTTTTAAAAATTTACTTTAGATATTTTTATCCATTATTCCCACACTTACTACGAACTTTTCCAAATCTTATACTACTAAAATAAAATTTATTTTCAAAATATTTTTATATTCAAGAGAAATTTAATCAGTCAAGTTCACGCATATGCGCAGAATTCATTCCTATTCAAAACATTGTGCTTTTAGACCAGATTGACACCATGTTAAAACTTTTAGTAGATAATCATAATGAGAGTCTTAGACCATTCAGACGCTTAGCGGGTACGAAGCTTCGTGGCCAGATCGGCAGCACGAGCTAAATAGTTTTGCTGGCCTTCAGTTTGAGTCTGGAAAATTAGAACTTTTAAAATATATTTTTCTTTTCTTTTTTTTAAAATTTATTTTAGATATTTTTATCCATTATTCCCACACTTACTACGAACTTTTAAAAATCTTATACTACTAAAATAAAATTTATTGTCAAAATATTTCTATATTCAAGAGAAATTTTAGGAGTCAAGTTCACGCAAATGCGCAGAATTCATTCCTATTCAAAACATTGCACTTTTGGATCAATTTGACACCATGTTAAAACTTTTAGTAGATAATCATAATCAGAGTCTTAGACCATTCAGACGCTCTGCGAGTACGAAGCTTCGTGGCCAGATCGGCAGCACGAGCTACCTAGTTTTGCTGGTCTTCAGTTCGAGTCTCGAAAATGAGAACTGTTTAAATATATTTTTCATTTCTTTTTTTTTTAAATTTACTTTAGATATTTTTATCCATTATTCCCACACTTGCTACGAACTTTTTCAAATCTTATACTACTAAAATAAAATTTTTTGTCAAAATATTTCTATTATCAAGAGAAATTTTAGGAGTCCAGTTCACGCACATGCGCAGAATTCATTCCTATTCAAAACATTGCGCTTTTAAACCAGATTGACACCATGTTAAAACTTTTATTGGATAATCATAATGAGAGTCTTAGACCATTCAGACGCTCAGCGAGTACGAAGCTTCGTGGCCAGATCGGCAGCACGAGCTACCTAGTTTTGCTGGTCTTCAGTTCGAGTCTCGAAAATGAGAACTTTTTAAATATATTTTTCTTTTCTTTTTTTTTGTTAAATTTATTTTATATATTTTTATCCATTATTCCCACACTTACTACGAACTTTTCCAAATCTTATACTACTAAAATAAAATTTATTTTCAAAATATTTCTATATTCAAGAGAAATTTTAGGAGTTAAGTTCACGCATATGCGCAGAATTCATTCCTATTCAAAACATTGTGCTTTTAGACCACATTGACACCATGTTAAAACTTTTAGTAGATAATCATAATGAGAGTCTTAGACCATTCAGACGCTTAGCGGGTACAAAGCTTCCTGGCCAGATCGGCAGCACGAGCTAAATAGTTTTGCTGGCCTTCAGTTTGAGTCTGGAAAATTAGAACTTTTAAAATATATTTTTCTTTTCTTTTTTTTAAAATTTATTTTAGATATTTTTATCCATTATTCCCACACTTACTATGAACTTTTAAAAATCTTATACTAATAAAATAAAATTTATTGTCAAAATATTTCTATTATCAAGAGAAATTTTAGGAGTCCAGTTCACGCACATGCGCAGAATTCATTCCTACTCAAAACATTGCACTTTTAGATCAATTTGACACCATGTTACAACTTTTATTGGATAATCATAATGAGAGTCTTAGACCATTCGGACGCTCTGCGAGTACGAAGCTTCGTGGCCAGATCGGCAGCACGAGCTACCTAGTTTTGCTGGTCTTCAGTTCGAGTCTCGAAAATGAGAACTTTTTAAATATATTTTTCATTTCTTTTTTCTTTAAATTTACTTTAGATATTTTTATCCATTATTCCCACACTTGCTACGAACTTTTCCAAATCTTATACTACAAAAATAAAATTTTTTGTCAAAATATTTCTATTATCAAGAGAAATTTTAGGAGTCCAGTTCACGCACATGCGCAGAATTCATTCCTATTCAAAACATTGCACTTTTGGATCAATTTGACACCATGTTAAAACTTTTAGTAGATAATCATAATGAGAGTCTTAGACCATTCGGACGCTCTGAGAGTAAGAAGCTTCGTGGCCAGATCGGCAGCACGAGCTAAATAGTTTTGCTGGTCTTCAGTTCGAGTCTCGAAAATGAGAACTTTTTAAATATATTTTTCTTTTCTTTTTTTTTGTTAAATTTATTTTATATATTTTTATCCATTATTCCCACACTTACTACGAACTTTTCCAAATCTTATACTACTGAAATAAAATTTATTTTCAAAATATTTCTATATCCAAGAGAAATTTTAGGAGTCAAGTTCACGCAAATGCGCAGAATTCATTCCTATTCAAAACATTGCACTTTTGGATCAATTTGACACCTCGTTAAAACTTTTAGTAGATAATCATAATCAGAGTCTTAGACCATTCAGACTCTCTGCGAGTACGAAGCTTCGTGGCCAGATCGGCAGCACGAGCTACCTAGTTTAGCTGGTCTTCAGTTCGAGTCTCGAAAATGAGAACTGTTTAAATATATTTTTCATTTCTTTTTTTTTTTAAATTTACTTTAGATATTTTTATCCATTATTCCCACACTTGCTACGAAGTTTTTCAAATCTTATACTACTAAAATAAAATTTTTTGTCAAAATATTTCTATTATCAAGAGAAATTTTAGGAGTCCAGTTCACGCACATGCGCAGAATTCATTCCTATTCAAAACATTGCACTTTTAAACCAGATTGACACCATGTTAAAACTTTTATTGGATAATCATAATGAGAGTCTTAGACCATTCAGACGCTCAGCGAGTACGAAGCTTCGTGGAAAGATCGGCAACGCGAGAAGACAGGTTTTGCTGGTCTTCAGTTCGAGTCTGGAAAATTAGAACTATTAAAATATATTTTTCTTTTCTTTTTTTTAAAATTTATTTTAGATATTTTTATCCATTATTCCCACACTTACTACGAACTTTTCCAAATCTTATACTACTAAAATAAAATTTTTTGTCAAAATATTTCTATTATCAAGAGAAATTTTAGGAGTCCAGTTCACGCACATGCGCAGAATTCATTCCTACTCAAAACATTGCACTTTTAGATCAATTTGACACCATGTTAAAACTTTTATTGGATAATCATAATGAGAGTCTTAGACCATTCAGACGCTCAGCGAGTACGAAGCTTCGTGGCCAGATCGGCAGCACGAGCTACCTAGTTTTGCTGGTCTTCAGTTCGAGTCTCGAAAATGAGAACTTTTTAAATATATTTTTCTTTTCTTTTTTTTGTTAAATTTATTTTATATATTTTTATCCATTATTCCCACACTTACTACGAACTTTTCCAAATCTTATACTACTAAAATAAAATTTATTTTCAAAATATTTCTATATTCAAGAGAAATTTTAGGAGTTAAGTTCACGCATATGCGCAGAATTCATTCCTATTCAAAACATTGTGCTTTTAGACCACATTGACACCATGTTAAAACTTTTAGTAGATAATCATAATGAGAGTCTTAGACCTTTAAGACGCTTAGCGGGTACGAAGCTTCCTGGCCAGATCGGCAGCACGAGCTAAATAGTTTTGCTGGCCTTCAGTTTGAGTCTGGAAAATTGGAACTTTTAAAATATATTTTTCTTTTCTTTTTTTTTAAATTTATTTTAGATATTTTTATCCATTATTCCCACACTTACTACGAACTTTTAAAAATCTTATACTACTAAAATAAAATTTATTGTCAAAATATTTCTATTATCAAGAGAAATTTTAGGAGTCCAGTTCACGCACATGCGCAGAATTCATTCCTACTCAAAACATTGCACTTTTAGATCAATTTGACACCATGTTACAACTTTTATTGGATAATCATAATGAGAGTCTTAGACCATTCGGACGCTCTGCGAGTACGAAGCTTCGTGGCCAGATCGGCAGCACGAGCTACCTAGTTTTGCTGGTCTTCAGTTCGAGTCTCGAAAATGAGAACTTTTTAAATATATTTTTCATTTCTTTTTTCTTTAAATTTACTTTAGATATTTTTATCCATTATTCCCACACTTGCTACGAACTTTTCCAAATCTTATACTACAAAAATAAAATTTTTTGTCAAAATATTTCTATTATCAAGAGAAATTTTAGGAGTCCAGTTCACGCACATGCGCAGAATTCATTCCTATTCAAAACATTGCACTTTTGGATCAATTTGACACCATGTTAAAACTTTTAGTAGATAATCATAATGAGAGTCTTAGACCATTCGGACGCTCTGAGAGTAAGAAGCTTCGTGGCCAGATCGGCAGCACGAGCTAAATAGTTTTGCTGGTCTTCAGTTCGAGTCTCGAAAATGAGAACTTTTTAAATATATTTTTCTTTTCTTTTTTTTTGTTAAATTTATTTTATATATATTTATCCATTATTCCCACACTTACTACGAACTTTTCCAAATCTTATACTACTGAAATAAAATTTATTTTCAAAATATTTCTATATCCAAGAGAAATTTTAGGAGTCAAGTTCACGCACATGCGCAGAATTCATTCCTATTCAAAACATTGCACTTTTGGATCAATTTGACACCTCGTTAAAACTTTTAGTAGATAATCATAATCAGAGTCTTAGACCATTCAGACGCTCTGCGAGTACGAAGCTTCGTGGCCAGATCGGCAGCACGAGCTACCTAGTTTTGCTGGTCTTCAGTTCGAGTCTCGAAAATGAGAACTGTTTAAATATATTTTTCATTTCTTTTTTTTTTTAAATTTACTTTAGATATTTTTATCCATTATTCCCACACTTGCTACGAAGTTTTTCAAATCTTATACTACTAAAATAAAATTTTTTGTCAAAATATTTCTATTATCAAGAGAAATTTTATTAGTCCAGTTCACGCACATGCGCAGAATTCATTCCTATTCAAAACATTGCGCGTTTAAACAAGATTGACACCATGTTAAAACTTTTAGTGCATAATCATAATGAGAGTCTTAGACCATTCAGAAGCTTAACGGGTACGAAGCTTCGTGGCCAGATCGGCAACGCGAGCCGGCAGGTTTTGCTGGTCTTCAGTTCGAGTCTGGAAAATTAGAACTTTTAAAATATATTTTTCTTTTCTTTTTTTAAAAATTTATTTTAGATATTTTTATCCATTATTCCCACACTTACTACGAACTTTTAAAAATCTTATACTACTTAAATAAAATTTATTGTCAAAATATTTCTATTATCAAGAGAAATTTTAGGAGTCCAGTTCACGCACATGCGCAGAATTCATTCCTACTCAAAACATTGCACTTTTAGATCAATTTGACACCATGTTACAACTTTTATTGGATAATCATAATGAGAGTCTTAGACCATTCGGACGCTCTGCGAGTACGAAGCTTCGTGGCCAGATCGGCAGCACGAGCTACCTAGTTTTGCTGGTCTTCAGTTCGAGTCTCGAAAATGAGAACTTTTTAAATATATTTTTCATTTCTTTTTTCTTTAAATTTACTTTAGATATTTTTATCCATTATTCCCACACTTGCTACGAACTTTTGCAAATCTTATACTACAAAAATAAAATTTTTTGTCAAAATATTTCTATTATCAAGAGAAATTTTAGGAGTCCAGTTCACGCACATGCGCAGAATTCATTCCTATTCAAAACATTGCACTTTTGGATCAATTTGACACCATGTTAAAACTTTTAGTAGATAATCATAATGAGAGTCTTAGACCATTCGGACGCTCTGAGAGTAAGAAGCTTCGTGGCCAGATCAGCAGCACGAGCTAAATAAATTTGCTGGTCTACAGTTCGAGTCTCGAAAATGAGAACTTTTTAAATATATTTTTCTTTTCTTTTTTTTTTGTTAAATTTATTTTATATTTTTTTATCCATTATTCCCACACTTGCTACGATCTTTTCCAAATCTTATACTACTAAAATAAAATTTTTTGTCAAAATATTTCTATTATCAAGAGAAATTTTAGGAGTCCAGTTCACGCACATGCGCAGAATTCATTCCTATTCAAAACATTGCACTTTTGGATCAATTTGACACCATGTTAAAACTTTTAGTAGATAATCATAATGAGAGTCTTAGACCATTCGGACGCTCTGCGAGTAAGAAGCTTCGTCGCCAGATCGGCAGCACGAGCTAAATAGTTTTGCTGGTCTTCAGTTCGAGTCTCGAAAATGAGAACTTTTTAAATATATTTTTCTTCTCTTTTTTTTTTTGTTAAATTTATTTTATATTTTTTTTATCCATTATTCCCACACTTGCTACGAACTTTTCCAAATCTTATACTACTAAAATAAAAATTTTTGTCAAAATATTTCTATTATCAAGAGAAATTTTAGGAGTCCAGTTCACGCACATGCGCAGAATTCATTCCTACTCAAAACATTGCACTTTTAGATCAATTTGACACCATGTTAAAACTTTAATAGGATAATCATAATGAGAGTCTTAGACCATTCAGACGCTCTGCGAGTACGAAGCTTCGTGGCCAGATCGGCAGCACGAGTCACCCAGTTTTGCTGGTCTTCAGTTCGAGTCTGGAAAAAGAGAACTTTTTAAATATATTTTTCTTTTCTTTTTTTAAAAATTTATTTTAGATATTTTTAACCATTATTCCCACACTTACTACGAACTTTTCCAAATCTTTTACTACTGAAATAAAATTTATTTTCAAAATATTTCTATATTCAAGAGAAATTTTAGGAGTCAAAAAGCCGCACTTGCGCAGAATTCATTCCTACTCAAGTCATTGCACTTTTAGATCAATTTGACACCATGTTAAAACTTTTATTGGATAATCATAATGAGAGTCTTAGACCATTCAGACGCTCAGCGAGTACGAAGCTTCGTGGCCAGATCGGCAGCACGAGCTACCTAGTTTTGGCGGTCTTCAGTTCGAGTCTCGAAAATGAGAACTTTTTAAATATATTTTTCTTTTCTTTTTTTTTTAAATTTACTTTAGATATTTTTATTCATTATTCCCACACTTGCTACGAACTTTTCCAAATCTTATACTACTGAAATAAAATTTATTTTCAAAATATTTCTATATTCAAGAGAAATTTTAGGAGTTAAGTTCACGCACATGAGCAGAATTCATTCCTATTCAAAACATTGTGCTTTTAGACCAGATTGACACCATGTTAAAACTTTTAGTGCATAATCATAATGAGAATCTTAGACCATTCAGACGCTTAGCGGGTACGAAGCTTCGTGGCCAGATCGGCAACGCGTGCCGCCAGGTTTTGCTGGCCTTCATTTCGAGTCTCGAAAATGAGAACTTTTTAAATATATTTTTCATTTCTTTTTTTTTTTAAATTTACTTTAGATATTTTTATCCATTATTCCCACACTTGCTACGAACTTTTCCAAATCTTATACTACTGAAATAAAATTTATTTTCAAAATATTTCTATATTCAAGAGAAATTTTAGGAGTCAAAATCACGCACATGCGCAGAATTCATTCCTATTCAAAACATTGCACTTTTGGATCAATTTGACACCATGTTAAAACTTTTAGTAGATAATCATAATCAGAGTCTTAGACCATTCAGACGCTCTGCGAGTACGAAGCTTCGTGGCCAGATCGGCAGCACGAGCTACCTAGTTTTGCTGGTCTTCAGTTCGAGTCTCGAAAATGAGAACTGTTTAAATATATTTTTCATTTCTTTTTTTTTTAAAATTTACTTTAGATATTTTTATCCATTATTCCCACACTTGCTACGAAGTTTTTCAAATCTTATACTACTAAAATAAAAATTTTTGTCAAAATATTTCTATTATCAAGAGAAATTTTATTAGTCCAGTTCACGCACATGCGCAGAATTCATTCCTATTCAAAACATTGCGCTTTTAAACAAGATTGACACCATGTTAAAACTTTTAGTGCATAATCATAATGAGAGTCTTAGACCATTCAGAAGCTTAACGGGTACGAAGCTTCGTGGCCAGATCGGCAACGCGAGCCGACAGGTTTTGCTGGTCTTCAGTTCGAGTCTGGAAAATTAGAACTTTTAAAACATATTTTTCTTTTCTTTTTTTAAAAATTTATTTTAGATATTTTTATCCATTTTTCCCACACTTACTACGAACTTTTAAAAATCTTATACTACTAAAATAAAATTTATTGTCAAAATATTTCTATTATCAAGAGAAATTTTAGGAGTCCAGTTCACGCACATGCGCAGAATTCATTCCTATTCAAAACATTGCACTTTTGGATCAATTTGACACCATGTTAAAACTTTTAGTAGATAATCATAATGAGAGTCTTAGACCATTCGGACGCTCTGAGTGTAAGAAGCTTCGTGGCCAGATCGGCAGCACGAGCTACCTAGTTTTGCTGGTCTTCCTTTCGAGTCTCGAAAATGAGAACTTTTTAAATATATTTTTCTTTTCTTTTTTTTGTTAAATTTATTTTATATATTTTTATCCATTATTCCCACACTTACTACGAACTTTTCCAAATCTTATACTACAGAAATAAAATTTATTTTCAAAATATTTCTATATTCAAGAGAAATTTTAGGAGTCAAGTTCACGCACATGCGCAGAATTCATTCCTATTCAAAACATTGTGCTTTTAGACCAGATTGACACCATGTTAAAACTTTTAGTGCATAATCATAATGAGAATCTTAGACCATTCAGACGCTTAGCGCGGAAGAAGCTTCGTGGCCAGATCAGCAGTACGAGCTACATAGCTTTGCTGGTCTTCAGTTCGAGTCTCGAAAATGAGAACTTTTTAAATATATTTTTCTTTTCTTTTTTTTAAAATTTATTTTAGATATTTTTATCCATTATTCCCACACTTACTACGAACTTTTAAAAATCTTATACTACTAAAATAAAATTTATTGTCAAAATATTTCTATATTCAAGAGAAATTTTAGGAGTCAAGTTCACGCACATGCGCAGAATTCATTCCTATTCAAAACATTGCACTTTTGGATCAATTTGACACCATGTTAAAACTTTTAGTAGATAATCATAATGAGAGTGATAGACCATTCGAACGCTCTGCGAGGAAGAAGCTTCGTGGCTAGATCGGCAGCACGAGCTACGTAGTTTTGCTGGTCTTCAGTTCGAGTCTCGAAAATGAGAACTTTTTAAATATATTTTTCATTTCTTTTTTTTAAAAATTTGCTTTAGATATTTTTATCCATTATTCCCACACTTGCTACGAACTTTTCCAAATCTTATACTACTAAAATAAAATTTTTTGTCAAAATATTTCTATTATCAAGAGAAATTTTAGGAGTCCACTTCACGCACATGCGCAAAATTCATTCCTACTCAAAACATTGCACTTTTAGATCAATTTGACACCATGTTAAAACTTTTAGTAGATAATCATAATGAGAGTCTTAGACCATTCGAACGCTCTGCGAGGACGAAGCTTCGTGGCCAGATAGGCAGTACGAGCTACCTAGTTTTGGCGGTCTTCAGTTCGAGTCTCGAAAATGAGAACTTTTTAAATATATTTTTCTTTTCTTTTTTTTGTTAAATTTATTTTATATATTTTTATCCATTATTCCCACACTTACTACGGACTTTTCCAAATCTTATACTACTAAAATAAAATTTATTTTCAAAATATTTCTATATTCAAGAGAAATTTTAGGAGTTAAGTTCACGCACATGAGCAGAATTCATTCCTATTCAAAACATTGTGCTTTTAGACCAGATTGACACCATGTTAAAACTTTTAGTGCATAATCATAATGAGAATCTTAGACCATTCAGACTCTTTGCGGGGACGAAGCTTCGTGGCCAGATCGGCAGTACGAGCTACCTAGTTTTGCTGGTCTTCAGTTCGAGTCTCGAAAATGAGAACTTTTTAAATATATTTTTCTTTTCTTTTTTTTTTTGTTAAATTTATTTTATATATTTTTATCCATTATTCCCACACTTAAGACGAACTTTTCCAAATCTTATACTACTAAAATAAAATTTATTTTCAAAATATTTCTATATTCAACAGAAATTTTAGGAGTTAAGTTCAAGCACATGAGCAGAATTCATTCCTATTCAAAACATTGTGCTTTTAGACCAGATTGACACCATGTTAAAACTTTTAGTGCATAATCATAATGAGAGTCTTAGACCATTCAGACTCTTTGCGGGGACGAAGCTTCGTGGCCAGATCGGCAACGCCAGCCGACAGGTTTTGCTGGTCTTCAGTTCGAGTCTGGAAAATTAGAACTTTTAAAATATATTTTTCTTTTCTTTTTTTAAAAATTTATTTTAGATATTTTTATCCATTATTCCCACACTTACTACGAACTTTTAAAAATCTTATACTACTAAAATAAAATTTATTGTCAAAATATTTCTATTATCAAGAGAAATTTTAGGAGTCCAGTTCACGCACATGCGCAGAATTCATTCCTATTCAAAACATTGCACTTTTGGATCAATTTGACAGCATGTTAAAACTTTTAGTAGATAATCATAATGAGAGTCTTAGACCATTCGGACGCTCTGAGAGTAAGAAGCTTCGTGGCCAGATCGGCAGCACGAGCTACCTAGTTTTGCTGGTCTTCAGTTCGAGTCTCGAAAATGAGAACTTTTTAAATATATTTTTCTTTTCTTTTTTTTGTTAAATTTATTTTATATATTTTTATCCATTATTCCCACACTTACTACGGACTTTTCCAAATCTTATACTACTAAAATAAAATTTATTTTCAAAATATTTCTATATTCAAGAGAAATTTTAGGAGTTAAGTTCACGCACATGAGCAGAATTCATTCCTATTCAAAACATTGTGCTTTTAGACCAGATAGACACCATGTTAAAACTTTTAGTGCATAATCATAATGAGAATCTTAGACCATTCAGACTCTTTGCGGGGACGAAGCTTCGTGGCCAGATCGGCAACGCGAGCCGATAGGTTTTGCTGGTCTTCAGTTCGAGTCTGGAAAATTAGAACTTTTAAAATATATTTTTCTTTTCTTTTTTTAAAAATTTATTTTAGATATTTTTATCCATTATTCCCACACTTACTACGAACTTTTAAAAATCTTATACTACTAAAATAAAATTTATTGTCAAAATATTTCTATTATCAAGAGAAATTTTAGGAGTCCAGTTCACGCACATGCGCAGAATTCATTCCTATTCAAAACATTGCACTTTTGGATCAATTTGACACCATGTTAAAACTTTTAGTAGATAATCATAATGAGAGTCTTAGACCATTCGGACGCTCTGAGAGTAAGAAGCTTCGTGGCCAGATCGGCAGCACGAGCTACCTAGTTTTGCTGGTCTTCAGTTCGAGTCTCGAAAATGAAAACTTTTTAAATATATTTTTCTTTTCTTTTTTTTTTTGTTAAATTTATTTTATATATTTTTATCCATTATTCCCACACTTACTACGAACTTTTCCAAATCTTATACTACTGAAATAAAATTTATTTTCAAAATATTTCTATATTCAAGAGAAATTTTAGGAGTCAAGTTCACGCACATGCGCAGAATTCATTCCTATTCAAAACATTGCACTTTTAGATCAATTTGACACCATGTTAAAACTTTTAGTAGATAATCATAATGAGAGTCTTGGACCATTCGGACGCTCTACGAGTAAGAAGCTTCGTCGCCAGATCGGCAGCACGAGCTAAATAGTTTTGCTGGTCTTCAGTTCGAGTCTCCAAAATGAGAACTTTTTAAATATATTTTTCTTTTCTTTTTTTTGTTAAATTTATTTTATATTTTTTTATCCATTATTCCCACACTTGCTACGAACTTTTCCAAATCTTATACTACTAAAATAAAAAATTTTGTCAAAATATTTCTATTATCAAGAGAAATTTTAGGAGTCCAGTTCACGCACATGCGCAGAATTCATTCCTACTCAAAACATTGCACTTTTAGATCAATTTGACACCATGTTAAAACTTTAATTGGATAATCATAATGAGAGTCTTAGACCATTCAGACGCTCTGCGAGTACTAAGCTTCGTGGCCAGATCGGCAGCACGAGTCACCCAGTTTTGCTGGTCTTCAGTTCGAGTCTGGAAAAAGAGAACTTTTTAAATATATTTTTCTTTTCTTTTTTTAAAAATTTATTTTAGATATTTTTAACCATTATTCCCACACTTACTACGAACTTTTCCAAATCTTTTACTACTGAAATAAAATTTATTTTCAAAATATTTCTATATTCAAGAGAAATTTTAGGAGTTAAGTTCACGCACATGAGCAGAATTCATTCCTATTCAAAACATTGTGCTTTTAGACCAGATTGACACCATGTTAAAACTTTTAGTAGATAATCATAATCATAGTCTTAGACCATTCAGACGCTCTGCGAGTACGAAGCTTCGTGGCCAGATCGGCAGCACGAGCTACGTAGTTTTGCTGGTCTTCAGTTCGAGTCTCGAAAATGAGAACTTTTTAAATATATTTTTCATTTCTTTTTTTTAAAAATTTGCTTTAGATATTTTTATCCATTATTCCCACACTTGCTACGAACTTTTCCAAATCTTATACTACTAAAATAAAATTTTTTGTCAAAATATTTCTATTATCAAGAGAAATTTTAGGAGTCCACTTCACGCACATGCGCAGAATTCATTCCTACTCAAAACATTGCACTTTTAGATCAATTTGACACCATGTTAAAACTTTTAGTAGATAATCATAATGAGAGTCTTAGACCATTCGAACGCTCTGCGAGGACGAAGCTTCGTGGCCAGATCGGCAGTACGAGCTACCTAGTTTTGGCGGTCTTCAGTTCGAGTCTCGAAAATGAGAACTTTTTAAATATATTTTTCTTTTCTTTTTTTGTTAAATTTATTTTATATATTTTTATCCATTATTCCCACACTTACTACGGACTTTTCCAAATCTTATACTACTAAAATAAAATTTATTTTCAAAATATTTCTATATTCAAGAGAAATTTTAGGAGTTAAGTTCAGGCCCATGAGCAGAATTCATTCCTATTCAAAACATTGTGCTTTTAGACCAGATTGACACCATGTTAAAACTTTTAGTGCATAATCATAATGAGAATCTTAGACCATTCAGACTCTTTGCGGGGACGAAGCTTCGTGGCCAGATCGGCAGTACGAGCTACCTAGTTTTGCTGGTCTTCAGTTCGAGTCTCGAAAATGAGAACTTTTTAAATATATTTTTCTTTTCTTTTTTTTTTGTTAAATTTATTTTATATATTTTTATCCATTATTCCCACACTTAATACGAACTTTTCCAAATCTTATACTACTAAAATAAAATTTATTTTCAAAATATTTCTATATTCAAGAGAAATTTTAGGAGTTAAGTTCACGCACATGAGCAGAATTCATTCCTATTCAAAACATTGTGCTTTTAGACCAGATTGACACCATGTTAAAACTTTTAGTGCATAATCAGAATGAGAATCTTAGACCATTCAGACTCTTTGCGGGGACGAAGCTTCGTGGCCAGATTGGCAGTACGAGCTACCTAGTTTTGCTGGTCTTCTGTTCGAGTCTCGAAAATGAGAACTTTTTAAATACATTTTTCTTTTCTTTTTTTTGTTAAATTTACTTTAGATATTTTTATCCATTATTCCCCCATTTGCTACGAACTTTTCCAAATCTTATACTACTGAAATAAAATTTATTTTCAAAATATTTCTATATTCAAGAGAAATTTTAGGAGTTAAGTTCAAGCACATGAGCAGAATTCATTCCTATTCAAAACATTGTGCTTTTAGACCAGATTGACACCATGTTAAAACTTTTAGTGCATAATCATAATGAGAGTCTTAGACCATTCAGACTCTTTGCGGGGACGAAGCTTCGTGGCCAGATCGACAGTACGAGCTACCTAGTTTTGCTGGTCTTCAGTTCGAGTCTCGAAAATGAGAACTTTTTAAATATATTTTACTTTTCTTTTTTTTTGTTAAATTTATTTTATATATTTTTATCCATTATTCCCACACTTAATACGAACTTTTCCAAATCTTATACTACTAAAATAAAATTTATTTTCAAAATATTTCTATATTCAAGAGAAATTTTAGGAGTTAAGTTCAAGCACATGAGCAGAATTCATTCCTATTCAAAACATTGTGCTTTTAGACCAGATTGACACCATGTTAAAACTTTTAGTGCATAATCATAATGAGAGTCTTAGACCATTCAGACTCTTTGCGGGGACGAAGCTTCGTGGCCAGATCGGCAGTACGAGGTACCTAGTTTTGCTGGTCTTCAGTTCGAGTCTCGAAAATGAGAACTTTTTAAATATATTTTTCTTTTCTTTTTTTTTGTTAAATTTATTTTATATATTTTTATCCATTATTCCCACACTTAATACGAACTTTTCCAAATCTTATACTACTAAAATAAAATTTATTTTCAAAATATTTCTATATTCAACAGAAATTTTAGGAGTTAAGTTCAAGCACATGAGCAGAATTCATTCCTATTCAAAACATTGTGCTTTTAGACCAGATTGACACCATGTTAAAACTTTTAGTGCATAATCATAATGAGAGTCTTAGACCATTCAGACTCTTTGCGGGGACGAAGCTTCGTGGCCAGATCGGCAACGCGAGCCGACAGGTTTTGCTGGTCTTCAGTTCGAGTCTGGAAAATTAGAACTTTTAAAATATATTTTTCTTTTCTTTTTTTAAAAATTTATTTTAGATATTTTTATCCATTATTCCCACACTTACTACGAACTTTTAAAAATCTTATACTACTAAAATAAAATTTATTGTCAAAATATTTCTATTATCAAGAGAAATTTTAGGAGTCCAGTTCACGCACATGCGCAGAATTCATTCCTATTCAAAACATTGCACTTTTGGATCAATTTGACACCATGTTAAAACTTTTAGTAGATAATCATAATGAGAGTCTTAGACCATTCGGACGCTCTGAGAGTAAGAAGCTTCGTGGCCAGATCGGCAGCACGAGCTACCTAGTTTTGCTGGTCTTCAGTTCGAGTCTCGAAAATGAGAACTTTTTAAATATATTTTTCTTTTCTTTTTTTTGTTAAATTTATTTTATATATTTTTATCCATTATTCCCACACTTACTACGGACTTTTCCAAATCTTATACTACTAAAATAAAATTTATTTTCAAAATATTTCTATATTCAAGAGAAATTTTAGGAGTCCAGTTCACGCACATGCGCAGAATTCATTCCTACTCAAAACATTGCACTTTTAGATCAATTTGACACCATGTTAAAACTTTAATTGGATAATCATAATGAGAGTCTTAGACCATTCAGACGCTCTGCGAGTACGAAGCTTCGTGGCCAGATCGGCAGCACGAGTCACCCAGTTTTGCTGGTCTTCAGTTCGAGTCTGGAAAAAGAGAACTTTTTAAATATATTTTTCTTTTCTTTTTTTAAAAATTTATTTTAGATATTTTTAACCATTATTCCCACACTTACTACGAACTTTTCCAAATCTTTTACTACTGAAATAAAATTTATTTTCAAAATATTTCTATATTCAAGAGAAATTTTAGGAGTTAAGTTCACGCACATGAGCAGAATTCATTCCTATTCAAAACATTGTCCTTTTAGACCAGATTGACACCATGTTAAAACTTTTAGTAGATAATCATAATCATAGTCTTAGACCATTCAGACGCTCTGCGAGTACGAAGCTTCGTGGCCAGATCGGCAGCACGAGCTACGTAGTTTTGCTGGTCTTCAGTTCGAGTCTCGAAAATGAGAACTTTTTAAATATATTTTTCATTTCTTTTTTTTAAAAATTTGCTTTAGATATTTTTATCCATTATTCCCACACTTGCTACGAACTTTTCCAAATCTTATACTACTAAAATAAAATTTTTTGTCAAAATATTTCTATTATCAAGAGAAATTTTAGGAGTCCACTTCACGCACATGCGCAGAATTCATTCCTACTCAAAACATTGCACTTTTAGATCAATTTGACACCATGTTAAAACTTTTAGTAGATAATCATAATGAGAGTCTTAGACCATTCGAACGCTCTGCGAGGACGAAGCTTCGTGGCCAGATCGGCAGTACGAGCTACCTAGTTTTGGCGGTCTTCAGTTCGAGTCTCGAAAATGAGAACTTTTTAAATATATTTTTCTTTTCTTTTTTTGTTAAATTTATTTTATATATTTTTATCCATTATTCCCACACTTACTACGGACTTTTCCAAATCTTATACTACTAAAATAAAATTTATTTTCAAAATATTTCTATATTCAAGAGAAATTTTAGGAGTTAAGTTCAGGCACATGAGCAGAATTCATTCCTATTCAAAACATTGTGCTTTTAGACCAGATTGACACCATGTTAAAACTTTTAGTGCATAATCATAATGAGAATCTTAGACCATTCAGACTCTTTGCGGGGACGAAGCTTCGTGGCCAGATCGGCAGTACGAGCTACCTAGTTTTGCTGGTCTTCAGTTCGAGTCTCGAAAATGAGAACTTTTTAAATATATTTTTCTTTTCTTTTTTTTGTTAAATTTATTTTATATATTTTTATCCATTATTCCCACACTTAATACGAACTTTTCCAAATCTTATACTACTGAAATAAAATTTATTTTCAAAATATTTCTATATTCAAGAGAAATTTTAGGAGTTAAGTTCAAGCACATGAGCAGAATTCATTCCTATTCAAAACATTGTGCTTTTAGACCAGATTGACACCATGTTAAAACTTTTAGTGCATAATCATAATGAGAGTCTTAGACCATTCAGACTCTTTGCGGGGACGAAGCTTCGTGGCCAGATCGACAGTACGAGCTACCTAGTTTTGCTGGTCTTCAGTTCGAGTCTCGAAAATGAGAACTTTTTAAATATATTTTTCTTTTCTTTTTTTTTGTTAAATTTATTTTATATATTTTTATCCATTATTCCCACACTTAATACGAACTTTTCCAAATCTTATACTACTAAAATAAAATTTATTTTCAAAATATTTCTATATTCAAGAGAAATTTTAGGAGTTAAGTTCAAGCACATGAGCAGAATTCATTCCTATTCAAAACATTGTGCTTTTAGACCAGATTGACACCATGTTAAAACTTTTAGTGCATAATCATAATGAGAGTCTTAGACCATTCAGACTCTTTGCGGGGACGAAGCTTCGTGGCCAGATCGGCAGTACGAGCTACCTAGTTTTGCTGGTCTTCAGTTCGAGTCTCGAAAATGAGAACTTTTTAAATATGTTTTTCTTTTATTTTTTTTTGTTAAATTTATTTTATATATTTTTATCCATTATTCCCACACTTAATACGAACTTTTCCAAATCTTATACTACTAAAATAAAATTTATTTTCAAAATATTTCTATATTCAAGAGAAATTTTAGGAGTTAAGTTCAAGCACATGAGCAGAATTCATTCCTATTCAAAACATTGTGCTTTTAGACCAGATTGACACCATGTTAAAACTTTTAGTGCATAATCATAATGAGAATCTTAGACCATTCAGACTCTTTGCGGGGACGAAGCTTCGTGGCCAGATCGTCAGTACGAGCTACCTAGTTTTGCTGGTCTTCAGTTCGAGTCTCGAAAATGAGAACTTTTTAAATATATTTTTCTTTTCTTTTTTTTTTGTTAAATTTATTTTATATATTTTTATCCATTATTCCCACACTTAATACGAACTTCTCCAAATCTTATACTACTAAAATAAAATTTATTTTCAAAATATTTCTATATTCAAGAGAAATTTTAGGAGTCAAAATCACGCACATGCGCAGAATTCATTCCTATTCAAAACATTGCACTTTTGGATCAATTTGACACCATGTTAAAACTTTTAGTAGATAATCATAATGAGAGTCTTAGACCAATCGGACGCTCTGCGAGTAAGAGGCTTCGTGGCCAGATCGGCAGCACGAGCTAAATAGTTTTGCTGGTCTTCAGTTCGAGTCTCGAAAATGAGAACTTTTTAAATATATTTTTCATTTCTTTTTTTTTTTAAATTTACTTTAGATATTTTTATCCATTATTCCCCCACTTGCTACGAACTTTTCCAAATCTTATACTACTGAAATAAAATTTATTTTCAAAATATTTCTATATTCAAGAGAAATTTTAGGAGTTAAGTTCAAGCACATGAGCAGAATTCATTCCTATTCAAAACATTGTGCTTTTAGACCAGATTGACACCATGTTAAAACTTTTAGTGCATAATCATAATGAGAGTCTTAGACCATTCAGACTCTTTGCGGGGACGAAGCTTCGTGGCCAGATCGGCAGTACGAGCTAACTAGTTTTGCTGGTCTTCAGTTCGAGTCTCGAAAATGAGAACTTTTTAAATATATTTTTCTTTTCATTTTTTTTGTTAAATTTATTTTATATATTTTTATCCATTATTCCCACACTTAATACGAACTTTTCCAAATCTTATACTACTAAAATAAAATTTATTTTCAAAATATTTCTATATTCAAGAGAAATTTTAGGAGTTAAGTTCAAGCACATGAGCAGAATTCATTCCTATTCAAAACATTGTGCTTTTAGACCAGATTGACACCATGTTAAAACTTTTAGTGCATAATCATAATGAGAGTCTTAGACCATTCAGACTCTTTGCGGGGACGAAGCTTCGTGGCCAGATCGGCAGTACGAGGTACCTAGTTTTGCTGGTCTTCAGTTCGAGTCTCGAAAATGAGAACTTTTTAAATATATTTTTCTTTTCTTTTTTTTTGTTAAATTTATTTTATATATTTTTATCCATTATTCCCACACTTAATACGAACTTTTCCAAATCTTATACTACTAAAATAAAATTTATTTTCAAAATATTTCTATATTCAACAGAAATTTTAGGAGTTAAGTTCAAGCACATGAGCAGAATTCATTCCTATTCAAAACATTGTGCTTTTAGACCAGATTGACACCATGTTAAAACTTTTAGTGCATAATCATAATGAGAGTCTTAGACCATTCAGACTCTTTGCGGGGACGAAGCTTCGTGGCCAGATCGGCAACGCGAGCCGACAGGTTTTGCTGGTCTTCAGTTCGAGTCTGGAAAATTAGAACTTTTAAAATATATTTTTCTTTTCTTTTTTTAAAAATTTATTTTAGATATTTTTATCCATTATTCCCACACTTACTACGAACTTTTAAAAATCTTATACTACTAAAATAAAATTTATTGTCAAAATATTTCTATTATCAAGAGAAATTTTAGGAGTCCAGTTCACGCACATGCGCAGAATTCATTCCTATTCAAAACATTGCACTTTTGGATCAATTTGACACCATGTTAAAACTTTTAGTAGATAATCATAATGAGAGTCTTAGACCATTCGGACGCTCTGAGAGTAAGAAGCTTCGTGGCCAGATCGGCAGCACGAGCTACCTAGTTTTGCTGGTCTTCAGTTCGAGTCTCGAAAATGAGAACTTTTTAAATATATTTTTCTTTTCTTTTTTTTGTTAAATTTATTTTATATATTTTTATCCATTATTCCCACACTTACTACGGACTTTTCCAAATCTTATACTACTAAAATAAAATTTATTTTCAAAATATTTCTATATTCAAGAGAAATTTTAGGAGTCCAGTTCACGCACATGCGCAGAATTCATTCCTACTCAAAACATTGCACTTTTAGATCAATTTGACACCATGTTAAAACTTTAATTGGATAATCATAATGAGAGTCTTAGACCATTCAGACGCTCTGCGAGTACGAAGCTTCGTGGCCAGATCGGCAGCACGAGTCACCCAGTTTTGCTGGTCTTCAGTTCGAGTCTGGAAAAAGAGAACTTTTTAAATATATTTTTCTTTTCTTTTTTTAAAAATTTATTTTAGATATTTTTAACCATTATTCCCACACTTACTACGAACTTTTCCAAATCTTTTACTACTGAAATAAAATTTATTTTCAAAATATTTCTATATTCAAGAGAAATTTTAGGAGTTAAGTTCACGCACATGAGCAGAATTCATTCCTATTCAAAACATTGTCCTTTTAGACCAGATTGACACCATGTTAAAACTTTTAGTAGATAATCATAATCATAGTCTTAGACCATTCAGACGCTCTGCGAGTACGAAGCTTCGTGGCCAGATCGGCAGCACGAGCTACGTAGTTTTGCTGGTCTTCAGTTCGAGTCTCGAAAATGAGAACTTTTTAAATATATTTTTCATTTCTTTTTTTTAAAAATTTGCTTTAGATATTTTTATCCATTATTCCCACACTTGCTACGAACTTTTCCAAATCTTATACTACTAAAATAAAATTTTTTGTCAAAATATTTCTATTATCAAGAGAAATTTTAGGAGTCCACTTCACGCACATGCGCAGAATTCATTCCTACTCAAAACATTGCACTTTTAGATCAATTTGACACCATGTTAAAACTTTTAGTAGATAATCATAATGAGAGTCTTAGACCATTCGAACGCTCTGCGAGGACGAAGCTTCGTGGCCAGATCGGCAGTACGAGCTACCTAGTTTTGGCGGTCTTCAGTTCGAGTCTCGAAAATGAGAACTTTTTAAATATATTTTTCTTTTCTTTTTTTGTTAAATTTATTTTATATATTTTTATCCATTATTCCCACACTTACTACGGACTTTTCCAAATCTTATACTACTAAAATAAAATTTATTTTCAAAATATTTCTATATTCAAGAGAAATTTTAGGAGTTAAGTTCAGGCACATGAGCAGAATTCATTCCTATTCAAAACATTGTGCTTTTAGACCAGATTGACACCATGTTAAAACTTTTAGTGCATAATCATAATGAGAATCTTAGACCATTCAGACTCTTTGCGGGGACGAAGCTTCGTGGCCAGATCGGCAGTACGAGCTACCTAGTTTTGCTGGTCTTCAGTTCGAGTCTCGAAAATGAGAACTTTTTAAATATATTTTTCTTTTCTTTTTTTTGTTAAATTTATTTTATATATTTTTATCCATTATTCCCACACTTAATACGAACTTTTCCAAATCTTATACTACTAAAATAAAATTTATTTTCAAAATATTTCTATATTCAAGAGAAATTTTAGGAGTTAAGTTCACGCACATGAGCAGAATTCATTCCTATTCAAAACATTGTGCTTTTAGACCAGATTGACACCATGTTAAAACTTTTAGTGCATAATCATAATGAAAATCTTAGACCATTCAGACTCTTTGCGGGGACGAAGCTTCGTGGCCAGATCGGCAGTACGAGCTACCTAGTTTTGCTGGTCTTCTGTTCGAGTCTCGAAAATGAGAACTTTTTAAATACATTTTTCTTTTCTTTTTTTTTTGTTAAATTTACTTTAGATATTTTTATCCATTATTCCCCCATTTGCTACGAACTTTTCCAAATCTTATACTACTGAAATAAAATTTATTTTCAAAATATTTCTATATTCAAGAGAAATTTTAGGAGTTAAGTTCAAGCACATGAGCAGAATTCATTCCTATTCAAAACATTGTGCTTTTAGACCAGATTGACACCATGTTAAAACTTTTAGTGCATAATCATAATGAGAGTCTTAGACCATTCAGACTCTTTGCGGGGACGAAGCTTCGTGGCCAGATCGACAGTACGAGCTACCTAGTTTTGCTGGTCTTCAGTTCGAGTCTCGAAAATGAGAACTTTTTAAATATATTTTTCTTTTCTTTTTTTTTGTTAAATTTATTTTATATATTTTTATCCATTATTCCCACACTTAATACGAACTTTTCCAAATCTTATACTACTAAAATAAAATTTATTTTCAAAATATTTCTATATTCAAGAGAAATTTTAGGAGTTAAGTTCAAGCACATGAGCAGAATTCATTCCTATTCAAAACATTGTGCTTTTAGACCAGATTGACACCATGTTAAAACTTTTAGTGCATAATCATAATGAGAGTCTTAGACCATTCAGACTCTTTGCGGGGACGAAGCTTCGTGGCCAGATCGGCAGTACGAGCTACCTAGTTTTGCTGGTCTTCAGTTCGAGTCTCGAAAATGAGAACTTTTTAAATATGTTTTTCTTTTATTTTTTTTTGTTAAATTTATTTTATATATTTTTATCCATTATTCCCACACTTAATACGAACTTTTCCAAATCTTATACTACTAAAATAAAATTTATTTTCAAAATATTTCTATATTCAAGAGAAATTTTAGGAGTTAAGTTCAAGCACATGAGCAGAATTCATTCCTATTCAAAACATTGTGCTTTTAGACCAGATTGACACCATGTTAAAACTTTTAGTGCATAATCATAATGAGAATCTTAGACCATTCAGACTCTTTGCGGGGACGAAGCTTCGTGGCCAGATCGTCAGTACGAGCTACCTAGTTTTGCTGGTCTTCAGTTCGAGTCTCGAAAATGAGAACTTTTTAAATATATTTTTCTTTTCTTTTTTTTTTTGTTAAATTTATTTTATATATTTTTATCCATTATTCCCACACTTAATACGAACTTCTCCAAATCTTATACTACTAAAATAAAATTTATTTTCAAAATATTTCTATATTCAAGAGAAATTTTAGGAGTCAAAATCACGCACATGCGCAGAATTCATTCCTATTCAAAACATTGCACTTTTGGATCAATTTGACACCATGTTAAAACTTTTAGTAGATAATCATAATGAGAGTCTTAGACCAATCGGACGCTCTGCGAGTAAGAGGCTTCGTGGCCAGATCGGCAGCACGAGCTAAATAGTTTTGCTGGTCTTCAGTTCGAGTCTCGAAAATGAGAACTTTTTAAATATATTTTTCATTTCTTTTTTTTTTTAAATTTACTTTAGATATTTTTATCCATTATTCCCCCACTTGCTACGAACTTTTCCAAATCTTATACTACTGAAATAAAATTTATTTTCAAAATATTTCTATATTCAAGAGAAATTTTAGGAGTTAAGTTCAAGCACATGAGCAGAATTCATTCCTATTCAAAACATTGTGCTTTTAGACCAGATTGACACCATGTTAAAACTTTTAGTGCATAATCATAATGAGAGTCTTAGACCATTCAGACTCTTTGCGGGGACGAAGCTTCGTGGCCAGATCGGCAGTACGAGCTAACTAGTTTTGCTGGTCTTCAGTTCGAGTCTCGAAAATGAGAACTTTTTAAATATATTTTTCTTTTCATTTTTTTTGTTAAATTTATTTTATATATTTTTATCCATTATTCCCACACTTAATACGAACTTTTCCAAATCTTATACTACTAAAATAAAATTTATTTTCAAAATATTTCTATATTCAAGAGAAATTTTAGGAGTTAAGTTCAAGCACATAAGCAGAATTCATTCCTATTCAAAACATTGTGCTTTTAGACCAGATTGACACCATGTTAAAACTTTTAGTGCATAATCATAATGAGAGTCTTAGACCATTCAGACTCTTTGCGGGGACGAAGCTTCGTGGCCAGATCGGCAGTACGAGCTACCTAGTTTTGCTGGTCTTCAGTTCGAGTCTCGAAAATGAGAACTTTTAAAATATATTTTTCTTTTCTTTTTTTTAATATTTATTTTAGATATTTTTATCCATTATTCCCACACTTACTACGAACTTTTCCAAATCTTATACTACTAAAATAAAATTTTTTTTCAAAATATTTCTATATTCATGAGAAATTTTAGGAGTTAAGTTCAAGCACATGCGCAGAATTCATTCCTATTCAAAACATTGTGCTTTTAGACCAGATTGACACCATGTTAAAACTTTTAGTGCATAATCATAATGAGAGTCTTAGACCATTCAGACTCTTTGCGGGGACGAAGCTTCGTGGCCAGATCGGCAGTACGAGCTACCTAGTTTTGCTGGTCTTCAGTTCGAGTCTCGAAAATGAGAACTTTTTAAATATATTTATCTTTTCTTTTTTTTTTTGTTAAATTTATTTTATATATTTTTATCCATTATTCCCACACTTAATACGAACTTTTCCAAATCTTATACTACTAAAATAAAATTTATTTTCAAAATATTTCTATATTCAAGAGAAATTTTAGGAGTTAAGTTCACGCACATGAGCAGAATTCATTCCTATTCAAAACATTGTGCTTTTAGACCAGATTGACACCATGTTAAAACTTTTAGTGCATAATCATAATGAGAGTCTTAGACCATTCAGACTCTTTGCGGGGACAAAGCTTCGTGGCCAGATCGGCAGTACGAGCTACCTAGTTTTGCTGGTCTTCAGTTCGAGTCTCGAAAATGAGAACTTTTAAAATATATTTTTCTTTTCTTTTTTTTAATATTTATTTTAGATATTTTTATCCATTATTCCCAAACTTACTACGAACTTTTCCAAATCTTATACTACTAAAATAAAATTTGTTTTCAAAATATTTCTATATTTAAGAGAAATTTTAGGAGTCAAAATCACGCACATGCGCAGAATTCATTCCTATTCAAAACATTGTGCTTTTAGACAAGATTGACACCATCTTAAAACTTTTAGTGCATAATCATAATGAGAGTCTTAGACCATTCAGACTCTTAGCGGGGACGAAGCTTCGTGGCCAGATCGGCAGTACGAGCTACCTAGTTTTGCTGGTTTTCAGTTCGAGTCTCGAAAATGAGAACTTTTTAAATATATTTTTCTTTTCTTTTTTTTTGTTAAATTTATTTTATATATTTTTATCCATTATTCCCACACTTAATACGAACTTTTCCAAATCTTATACTACTAAAATAAAATTTGTTTTCAAAATATTTCTATATTCAAGAGAAATTTTAGGAGTCAAAATCACGCACATGCGCAGAATTCATTCCTATTCAAAACATTGTGCTTTTAGACCAGATTGACACCATGTTAAAACTTTTAGTGCATAATCATAATGAGAGTCTTAGACCCTTCAGACTCTTTGCGGGGACGAAGCTTCGTGGCCAGATCGGCAGTACGAGCTACCTAGTTTTGCTGGTCTTCAGTTCGAGTCTCGAAAATGAGAACTTTTAAAATATATTTTTCTTTTCTTTTTTTTAATATTTATTTTAGATATTTTTATCCATTATTCCCACACTTACTACGAACTTTTCCAAATCTTATACTACTAAAATAAAATTTTTTTTCAAAATATTTCTATATTCATGAGAAATTTTAGGAGTTAAGTTCAAGCACATGCGCAGAATTCATTCCTATTCAAAACATTGTGCTTTTAGACCAGATTGACACCATGTTAAAACTTTTAGTGCATAATCATAATGAGAGTCTTAGACCATTCAGACTCTTTGCGGGGACGAAGCTTCGTGGCCAGATCATCAGTACGAGCTACCTAGTTTTGCTGGTCTTCAGTTCGAGTCTCGAAAATGAGAACTTTTTAAATATATTTTTCTTTTCTTTTTTTTTTGTTAAATTTATTTTATATATTTTTATCCATTATTCCCACACTTAATACGAACTTTTCCAAATCTTATACTACTAAAATAAAATTTATTTTCAAAATATTTCTATATTCAAGAGAAATTTTAGGAGTTAAGTTCACGCACATGAGCAGAATTCATTCCTATTCAAAACATTGTGCTTTTAGACCAGATTGACACCATGTTAAAACTTTTAGTGCATAATCATAATGAGAGTCTTAGACCATTCAGACTCTTTGCGGGGACAAAGCTTCGTGGCCAGATCGGCAGTACGAGCTACCTAGTTTTGCTGGTCTTCAGTTCGAGTCTCGAAAATGAGAACTTTTAAAATATATTTTTCTTTTCTTTTTTTTAATATTTATTTTAGATATTTTTATCCATTATTCCCAAACTTACTACGAACTTTTCCAAATCTTATACTACTAAAATAAAATTTGTTTTCAAAATATTTCTATATTTAAGAGAAATTTTAGGAGTCAAAATCACGCACATGCGCAGAATTCATTCCTATTCAAAACATTGTGCTTTTAGACAAGATTGACACCATCTTAAAACTTTTAGTGCATAATCATAATGAGAGTCTTAGACCATTCAGACTCTTAGCGGGGACGAAGCTTCGTGGCCAGATCGGCAGTACGAGCTACCTAGTTTTGCTGGTTTTCAGTTCGAGTCTCGAAAATGAGAACTTTTAAAATATATTTTTCTTTTCTTTTTTTTAATATTTATTTTAGATATTTTTATCCATTATTCCCACACTTACTACGAACTTTTCCAAATCTTATACTACTAAAATAAAATTTTTTTTCAAAATATTTCTATATTCAAGAGAAATTTTAGGAGTTAAGTTCAAGCACATGCGCAGAATTCATTCCTATTCAAAACATTGTGCTTTTAGACCAGATTGACACCATGTTAAAACTTTTAGTGCATAATCATAATGAGAGTCTTAGACCATTCAGACTCTTTGCGGGGACGAAGCTTCGTGGCCAGATCGGCAGTACGAGCTACCTAGTTTTGCTGGTCTTCAGTTCGAGTCTCGAAAATGAGAACTTTTTAAATATATTTTTCTTTTCTTTTTTTTTTTGTTAAATTTATTTTATATATTTTTATCCATTATTCCCACACTTAATACGAACTTTTCCAAATCTTATACTACTAAAATAAAATTTATTTTCAAAATATTTCTATATTCAAGAGAAATTTTAGGAGTTATGTTCAAGCACATGAGCAGAATTCATTCCTATTCAAAACATTGTGCTTTTAGACCAGATTGACACCATGTTAAAACTTTTAGTGCATAATCATAATGAGAGTCTTAGACCATTCAGACTGTTTGCGGGGACGAAGCTTCGTGGCCAGATCGGCAGTACGAGCTACCTAGTTTTGCTGGTCTTCAGTTCGAGTCTCGAAAATGAGAACTTTTAAAATATATTTTTCTTTTCTTTTTTTTAATATTTATTTTAGATATTTTTATCCATTATTCCCAAACTTACTACGAACTTTTCCAAATCTTATACTACTAAAATAAAATTTGTTTTCAAAATATTTCTATATTCTAGAGAAATTTTAGGAGTTAAGTTCACGCACATGAGCAGAATTCATTCCTATTCAAAACATTGTGCTTTTAGACCAGATTGACACCATGTTAAAACTTTTAGTGCATAATCATAATGAGAGTCTTAGACCATTCAGACTCTTTGCGGGGACGAAGCTTCGTGGCCAGATCGGCAGTACGAGCTACCTAGTTTTGCTGGTCTTCAGTTCGAGTCTCGAAAATGAGAACTTTTAAAATATATTTTTCTTTTCTTTTTTTAATATTTATTTTAGATATTTTTATCCATTATTCCCAAACTTACTACGAACTTTTCCAAATCTTATACTACTAAAATAAAATTTGTTTTCAAAATATTTCTATATTCAAGAGAAATTTTAGGAGTCAAAATCACGCACATGCGCAGAATTCATTCCTATTCAAAACATTGTGCTTTTAGACCAGATTGACACCATCTTAAAACTTTTAGTGCATAATCATAATGAGAGTCTTAGACCATTCAGACTCTTTGCGGGGACGAAGCTTCGTGGCCAGATCGGCAGTACGAGCTGACTAGTTTTGCTGGTCTTCAGTTCGAGTCTCGAAAATGAGAACTTTTTAAATATATTTTTCTTTTCATTTTTTTTGTTAAATTTATTTTATATATTTTTATCCATTATTCCCACACTTAATACGAACTTTTCCAAATCTTATACTACTAAAATAAAATTTATTTTCAAAATATTTCTATATTCAAGAGAAATTTTAGGAGTTAAGTTCAAGCACATGAGCAGAATTCATTCCTATTCAAAACATTGTGCTTTTAGACCAGATTGACACCATGTTAAAACTTTTAGTGCATAATCATAATGAGTGTCTTAGACCATTCAGACTCTTTGCGGGGACGAAGCTTCGTGGCCAGATCGGCAGTACGAGCTACCTAGTTTTGCTGGTCTTCAGTTCGAGTCTCGAAAATGAGAACTTTTTAAATATATTTTTCTTTTCTTTTTTTTGTTAAATTTATTTTATATATTTTTATCCATTATTCCCACACTTAATACGAACTTTTCCAAATCTTATACTACTAAAATAAAATTTATTTTCAAAATATTTCTATATTCAAGAGAAATTTTATTAGTTAAGTTCAAGCACATGAGCAGAATTCATTCCTATTCAAAACATTGTGCTTTTAGACCAGATTGACTCCATGTTAAAACTTTTAGTGCATAATCATAATGAGAGTCTTAGACCATTCAGACTCTTTGCGGGGACGAAGCTTCGTGGCCAGATCGGCAGTACGAGCTAACTAGTTTTGCTGGTCTTCAGTTCGAGTCTCGAAAATGAGAACTTTTTAAATATATTTTTCTTTTCTTTTTTTTTGTTAAATTTATTTTATATATTTTTATCCATTATTCCCACACTTAATACGAAATTTCCAAATCTTATACTACTAAAATAAAATTTATTTTCAAAATATTTCTATATTGTAGAGAAATTTTATTAGTTAAGTTCAAGCACATGAGCAGAATTCATTCCTATTCAAAACATTGTGCTTTTAGACCAGATTGACACCATGTTAAAACTTTTAGTGCATAATCATAATGAGAGTCTTAGACCATTCAGACTCTTTGCGGGGACGAAGCTTCGTGGCCAGATCGGCAGTACGAGCTAACTAGTTTTGCTGGTCTACAGTTCGAGTCTCGAAAATGAGAACTTTTTAAATATATTTTTCTTTTCTTTTTTTTTGTTAAATTTATTTTATATATTTTTATCCACTATTCCCACACTTAATACGAACTTTTCCAAATCTTATACTACTAAAATAAAATTTATTTTCAAAATATTTCTATATTCAAGAGAAATTTTAGGAGTTAAGTTCAAGCACATGAGCAGAATTCATTCCTATTCAAAACATTGTGCTTTTAGACCAGATTGACACCATGTTAAAACTTTTAGTGCATAATCATAATGAGAATCTTAGACCATTCAGACTCTTTGCGGGGACGAAGCTTCGTGGCCAGATCGGCAGTACGAGCTACCTAGTTTTGCTGGTCTTCAGTTCGAGTCTCGAAAATGAGAACTTTTTAAATATATTTTTCTTTTCTTTTTTTTTGTTAAATTTATTTTATATATTTTTATCCATTATTCCCACACTTAATACGAACTTTTCCAAATCTTATACTACTAAAATAAAATTTATTTTCAAAATATTTCTATATTCAAGAGAAATTTTAGGAGTCAAAATCACGCACATGCGCAGAATTCATTCCTATTCAAAACATTGTGCTTTTAGACCAGATTGACACCATGTTAAAACTTTTAGTGCATAATCATAATGAGAGTCTTAGACCATTCAGACTCTTTGCGGGGACGAAGCTTCGTGGCCAGATCGGCAGTACGAGCTACCTAGTTTTGCTGGTCTTCAGTTCGAGTCTCGAAAATGAGAACTTTTAAAATATATTTTTCTTTTCTTTTTTTTAATATTTATTTTAGATATTTTTATCCATTATTCCCAAACTTACTACGAACTTTTCCAAATCTTATACTACTAAAATAAAATTTGTTTTCAAAATATTTCTATATTCAAGAGAAATTTTAGGAGTTAAGTTCACGCACATGAGCAGAATTCATTCCTATTCAAAACATTGTGCTTCTAGACCAGATTGACACCATGTTAAAACTTTTAGTGCATAATCATAATGAGAGTCTTAGACCATTCAGACTCTTTGCGGGCACGAAGCTTCGTGGCCAGATCGGCAGTACGAGCTACCTAGTTTTGCTGGTCTTCAGTTCGAGTCTCGAAAATGAGAACTTTTAAAATATATTTTTCTTTTCTTTTTTTTAATATTTATTTTAGATATTTTTATCCATTATTCCCAAACTTACTACGAACTTTTCCAAATCTTATACTACTAAAATAAAATTTGTTTTCAAAATATTTCTATATTCAAGAGAAATTTTAGGAGTCAAAATCACGCACATGCGCAGAATTCATTCCTATTCAAAACATTGTGCTTTTAGACCAGATTGACACCATCTTAAAACTTTTAGTGCATAATCATAATGAGAGTCTTAGACCATTCAGACTCTTAGCGGGGACGAAGCTTCGTGGCCAGATCGGCAGTACGAGCTACCTAGTTTTGCTGGTTTTCAGTTCGAGTCTCGAAAATGAGAACTTTTTAAATATATTTTTCTTTTCTTTTTTTTTGTTAAATTTATTTTATATATTTTTATCCATTATTCCCACACTTAATACGAACTTTTCCAAATCTTATACTACTAAAATAAAATTTATTTTCAAAATATTTCTATATTCAAGAGAAATTTTAGGAGTCAAAATCACGCACATGCGCAGAATTCATTCCTATTCAAAACATTGTGCTTTTAGACCAGATTGACACCATGTTAAAACTTTTAGTGCATAATCATAATGAGAGTCTTAGACCCTTCAGACTCTTTGCGGGGACGAAGCTTCGTGGCCAGATCGGCAGTACGAGCTACCTAGTTTTGCTGGTTTTCAGTTCGAGTCTCGAAAATGAGAACTTTTTAAATATATTTTTCTTTTCTTTTTTTTTTGTTAAATTTATTTTATATATTTTTATCCATTATTCCCACACTTAATACGAACTTTTCCAAATCTTATACTACTAAAATAAAATTTATTTTCAAAATATTTCTATATTCAAGAGAAATTTTAGGAGTTATGTTCAAGCACATGAGCAGAATTCATTCCTATTCAAAACATTGTGCTTTTAGACCAGATTGACACCATGTTAAAACTTTTAGTGCATAATCATAATGAGAGTCTTAGACCATTCAGACTGTTTGCGGGGACGAAGCTTCGTGGCCAGATCGGCAGTACGAGCTACCTAGTTTTGCTGGTCTTCAGTTCGAGTCTCGAAAATGAGAACTTTTAAAATATATTTTTCTTTTCTTTTTTTTAATATTTATTTTAGATATTTTTATCCATTATTCCCAAACTTACTACGAACTTTTCCAAATCTTATACTACTAAAATAAAATTTGTTTTCAAAATATTTCTATATTCTAGAGAAATTTTAGGAGTTAAGTTCACGCACATGAGCAGAATTCATTCCTATTCAAAACATTGTGCTTTTAGACCAGATTGACACCATGTTAAAACTTTTAGTGCATAATCATAATGAGAGTCTTAGACCATTCAGACTCTTTGCGGGGACGAAGCTTCGTGGCCAGATCGGCAGTACGAGCTACCTAGTTTTGCTGGTCTTCAGTTCGAGTCTCGAAAATGAGAACTTTTAAAATATATTTTTCTTTTCTTTTTTTAATATTTATTTTAGATATTTTTATCCATTATTCCCAAACTTACTACGAACTTTTCCAAATCTTATACTACTAAAATAAAATTTGTTTTCAAAATATTTCTATATTCAAGAGAAATTTTAGGAGTCAAAATCACGCACATGCGCAGAATTCATTCCTATTCAAAACATTGTGCTTTTAGACCAGATTGACACCATCTTAAAACTTTTAGTGCATAATCATAATGAGAGTCTTAGACCATTCAGACTCTTTGCGGGGACGAAGCTTCGTGGCCAGATCGGCAGTACGAGCTGACTAGTTTTGCTGGTCTTCAGTTCGAGTCTCGAAAATGAGAACTTTTTAAATATATTTTTCTTTTCATTTTTTTTGTTAAATTTATTTTATATATTTTTATCCATTATTCCCACACTTAATACGAACTTTTCCAAATCTTATACTACTAAAATAAAATTTATTTTCAAAATATTTCTATATTCAAGAGAAATTTTAGGAGTTAAGTTCAAGCACATGAGCAGAATTCATTCCTATTCAAAACATTGTGCTTTTAGACCAGATTGACACCATGTTAAAACTTTTAGTGCATAATCATAATGAGAGTCTTAGACCATTCAGACTCTTTGCGGGGACGAAGCTTCGTGGCCAGATCGGCAGTACGAGCTACCTAGTTTTGCTGGTCTTCAGTTCGAGTCTCGAAAATGAGAACTTTTTAAATATATTTTTCTTTTCTTTTTTTTGTTAAATTTATTTTATATATTTTTATCCATTATTCCCACACTTAATACGAACTTTTCCAAATCTTATACTACTAAAATAAAATTTATTTTCAAAATATTTCTATATTCAAGAGAAATTTTATTAGTTAAGTTCAAGCACATGAGCAGAATTCATTCCTATTCAAAACATTGTGCTTTTAGACCAGATTGACTCCATGTTAAAACTTTTAGTGCATAATCATAATGAGAGTCTTAGACCATTCAGACTCTTTGCGGGGACGAAGCTTCGTGGCCAGATCGGCAGTACGAGCTAACTAGTTTTGCTGGTCTTCAGTTCGAGTCTCGAAAATGAGAACTTTTTAAATATATTTTTCTTTTCTTTTTTTTTGTTAAATTTATTTTATATATTTTTATCCATTATTCCCACACTTAATACGAAATTTCCAAATCTTATACTACTAAAATAAAATTTATTTTCAAAATATTTCTATATTGTAGAGAAATTTTATTAGTTAAGTTCAAGCACATGAGCAGAATTCATTCCTATTCAAAACATTGTGCTTTTAGACCAGATTGACACCATGTTAAAACTTTTAGTGCATAATCATAATGAGAGTCTTAGACCATTCAGACTCTTTGCGGGGACGAAGCTTCGTGGCCAGATCGGCAGTACGAGCTAACTAGTTTTGCTGGTCTACAGTTCGAGTCTCGAAAATGAGAACTTTTTAAATATATTTTTCTTTTCTTTTTTTTTGTTAAATTTATTTTATATATTTTTATCCACTATTCCCACACTTAATACGAACTTTTCCAAATCTTATACTACTAAAATAAAATTTATTTTCAAAATATTTCTATATTCAAGAGAAATTTTAGGAGTTAAGTTCAAGCACATGAGCAGAATTCATTCCTATTCAAAACATTGTGCTTTTAGACCAGATTGACACCATGTTAAAACTTTTAGTGCATAATCATAATGAGAATCTTAGACCATTCAGACTCTTTGCGGGGACGAAGCTTCGTGGCCAGATCGGCAGTACGAGCTACCTAGTTTTGCTGGTCTTCAGTTCGAGTCTCGAAAATGAGAACTTTTTAAATATATTTTTCTTTTCTTTTTTTTTAAATTTATTTTATATATTTTTATCCATTATTCCCACACTTAATACGAACTTTTCCAAATCTTATACTACTAAAATAAAATTTATTTTCAAAATATTTCTATATTCAAGAGAAATTTTAGGAGTCAAAATCACGCACATGCGCAGAATTCATTCCTATTCAAAACATTGTGCTTTTAGACCAGATTGACACCATGTTAAAACTTTTAGTGCATAATCATAATGAGAGTCTTAGACCATTCAGACTCTTTGCGGGGACGAAGCTTCGTGGCCAGATCGGCAGTACGAGCTACCTAGTTTTGCTGGTCTTCAGTTCGAGTCTCGAAAATGAGAACTTTTAAAATATATTTTTCTTTTCTTTTTTTTAATATTTATTTTAGATATTTTTATCCATTATTCCCAAACTTACTACGAACTTTTCCAAATCTTATACTACTAAAATAAAATTTGTTTTCAAAATATTTCTATATTCAAGAGAAATTTTAGGAGTTAAGTTCACGCACATGAGCAGAATTCATTCCTATTCAAAACATTGTGCTTTTAGACCAGATTGACACCATGTTAAAACTTTTAGTGCATAATCATAATGAGAGTCTTAGACCATTCAGACTCTTTGCGGGGACGAAGCTTCGTGGCCAGATCGGCAGTACGAGCTACCTAGTTTTGCTGGTCTTCAGTTCGAGTCTCGAAAATGAGAACTTTTAAAATATATTTTTCTTTTCTTTTTTTAATATTTATTTTAGATATTTTTATCCATTATTCCCAAACTTACTACGAACTTTTCCAAATCTTATACTACTAAAATAAAATTTGTTTTCAAAATATTTCTATATTCAAGAGAAATTTTAGGAGTCAAAATCACGCACATGCGCAGAATTCATTCCTATTCAAAACATTGTGCTTTTAGACCAGATTGACACCATGTTAAAACTTTTAGTGCATAATCATAAAGAGAGTCTTAGACCATTCAGACTCTTTGCGGGGACGAAGCTTCGTGGCCAGATCGGCAGTACGAGCTAACTAGTTTTGCTGGTCTACAGTTCGAGTCTCGAAAATGAGAACTTTTTAAATATATTTTTCTTTTCTTTTTTTTGTTAAATTTATTTTATATATTTTTATCCACTATTCCCACACTTAATACGAACTTTTCCAAATCTTATACTACTAAAATAAAATTTATTTTCAAAATATTTCTATATTCAAGAGAAATTTTAGGAGTTAAGTTCAAGCACATGAGCAGAATTCATTCCTATTCAAAACATTGTGCTTTTAGACCAGATTGACACCATGTTAAAACTTTTAGTGCATAATCATAATGAGAATCTTAGACCATTCAGACTCTTTGCGGGGACGAAGCTTCGTGGCCAGATCGGCAGTACGAGCTACCTAGTTTTGCTGGTCTTCAGTTCGAGTCTCGAAAATGAGAACTTTTTAAATATATTTTTCTTTTCTTTTTTTTTGTTAAATTTATTTTATATATTTTTATCCATTATTCCCACACTTAATACGAACTTTTCCAAATCTTATACTACTAAAATAAAATTTATTTTCAAAATATTTCTATATTCAAGAGAAATTTTAGGAGTTATGTTCAAGCACATGAGCAGAATTCATTCCTATTCAAAACATTGTGCTTTTAGACCAGATTGACACCATGTTAAAACTTTTAGTGCATAATCATAAAGAGAGTCTTAGACCATTCAGACTCTTTGCGGGGACGAAGCTTCGTGGCCAGATCGGCAGTACGAGCTACCTAGTTTTGCTGGTCTTCAGTTCGAGTCTCGAAAATGAGAACTTTTAAAATATATTTTTCTTTTCTTTTTTTTAATATTTATTTTAGATATTTTTATCCATTATTCCCAAACTTACTACGAACTTTTCCAAATCTTATACTACTAAAATAAAATTTGTTTTCAAAATATTTCTATATTCAAGAGAAATTTTAGGAGTTAAGTTCACGCACATGAGCAGAATTCATTCCTATTCAAAACATTGTGCTTTTAGACCAGATTGACACCATGTTAAAACTTTTAGTGCATAATCATAATGAGAGTCTTAGACCATTCAGACTCTTTGCGGGGACGAAGCTTCGTGGCCAGATCGGCAGTACGAGCTACCTAGTTTTGCTGGTCTTCAGTTCGAGTCTCGAAAATGAGAACTTTTAAAATATATTTTTCTTTTCTTTTTTTAATATTTATTTTAGATATTTTTATCCATTATTCCCAAACTTACTACGAACTTTTCCAAATCTTATACTACTAAAATAAAATTTGTTTTCAAAATATTTCTATATTCAAGAGAAATTTTAGGAGTCAAAATCACGCACATGCGCAGAATTCATTCCTATTCAAAACATTGTGCTTTTAGACCAGATTGACACCATCTTAAAACTTTTAGTGCATAATCATAATGAGAGTCTTAGACCATTCAAACTCTTAGCGGGGACGAAGCTTCGTGGCCAGATCGGCAGTACGAGCTACCTAGTTTTGCTGGTTTTCAGTTCGAGTCTCGAAAATGAGAACTTTTTAAATATATTTTTCTTTTCTTTTTTTTTTGTTAAATTTATTTTATATATATTTATCCATTATTCCCACACTTACTACGAACTTTTCCAAATCTTATACTACTGAAATAATATTTATTTTCAAAATATTTCTATATTCAAGAGAAATTTTAGGAGTCAAAATCACGCACATGCGCAGAATTCATTCCTATTTAAAACATTGTGCTTTTAGACCACATTGACACCATGTTAAAACTTTTAGTGCATAATCATAATGAGAGTCTTAGAACATTCAGACACTCAGCGGGGACGAAGCTTCGTGGCCAGATCGGCAGTACGAGCTACCTAGTTTTGCTGGTCTTCAGTTCGAGTCTCGAAAATGAGAACTTTTTAAATATTTTTTTCTTTTCTTTTTTTTAAATCTATTTTAGATATTTTTATCCATTATTCCCACACTTACTACGAACTTTTCCAAATCTTATACTTCTAAAATAAAATTTATTGTCAAAATATTTCTATTATCAAGAGAAATTTTAGGAGTCGAGTTCACGCACATGCGCAGAATTCATTCCTACTCAAGTCATTGCACTTTTAGATCAATTTGACACCATGTTAAAACTTTTATTGGATAATCATAATGAGAGTCTTAGACCATTCAGACGCTCTGTGAGTACGAAGCTTCGTGGCCAGATCGGCAATGCGAGCCGCCAGGTTTTGCTGGTCTTCAGTTCGAGTCTCGAAAATGAGAAATTTTAAAATATATTTTTCTTTTCTTTTTTTTAATATTTATTTTAGATATTTTTATCCATTATTCCCAAACTTACTACGAACTTTTCCAAATCTTATACTACTAAAATAAAATTTGTTTTCAAAATATTTCTATATTCAAGAGAAATTTTAGGAGTTAAGTTCACGCACATGAGCAGAATTCATTCCTATTCAAAACATTGTGCTTTTAGACCAGATTGACACCATCTTAAAACTTTTAGTGCATAATCATAATGAGAGTCTTAGACCATTCAGACTCTTAGCGGGGACGAAGCTTCGTGGCCAGATCGGCAGTACGAGCTACCTAGTTTTGCTGGTTTTCAGTTCGAGTCTCGAAAATGAGAACTTTTTAAATATATTTTTCTTTTCTTTTTTTTTTGTTAAATTTATTTTATATATTTTTATCCATTATTCCCACATTTAATACGAACTTTTCCAAATCTTATACTACTAAAATAAAATTTATTTTCAAAATATTTCTATATTCAAGAGATATTTTAGGAGTCAAAATCACGCACATGCGCAGAATTCATTCCTATTCAAAACATTGTGCTTTTAGACCAGATTGACACCATGTTAAAACTTTTAGTGCATAATCATAATGAGAGTCTTAGACCCTTCAGACTCTTTGCGGGGACGAAGCTTCGTGGCCAGATCGGCAGTACGAGCTACCTAGTTTTGCTGGTCTTCAGTTCGAGTCTCGAAAATGAGAACTTTTAAAATATATTTTTCTTTTCTTTTTTTTAATATTTATTTTAGATATTTTTATCCATTATTCCCACACTTACTACGAACTTTTCCAAATCTTATACTACTAAAATAAAATTTATTGTCAAAATATTTCTATATTCAAGAGAAATTTTAGGAGTTAAGTTCAAGCACATGCGCAGAATTCATTCCTATTCAAAACATTGTGCTTTTAGACCAGATTGACACCATGTTAAAACTTTTAGTGCATAATCATAATGAGAGTCTTAGACCATTCAGACTCTTTGCGGGGACGAAGCTTCGTGGCCAGATCGGCAGTACGAGCTACCTAGTTTTGCTGGTCTTCAGTTCGAGTCTCGAAAATGAGAACTTTTTAAATATATTTTTCTTTTCTTTTTTTTTTGTTAAATTTATTTTATATATTTTTATCCATTATTCCCACACTTAATACGAACTTTTCCAAATCTTATACTACTAAAATAAAATTTATTTTCAAAATATTTCTATATTCAAGAGAAATTTTAGGAGTTATGTTCAAGCACATGAGCAGAATTCATTCCTATTCAAAACATTGTGCTTTTAGACCAGATTGACACCATGTTAAAACTTTTAGTGCATAATCATAAAGAGAGTCTTAGACCATTCAGACTCTTTGCGGGGACGAAGCTTCGTGGCCAGATCGGCAGTACGAGCTACCTAGTTTTGCTGGTCTTCAGTTCGAGTCTCGAAAATGAGAACTTTTAAAATATATTTTTCTTTTCTTTTTTTTAATATTTATTTTAGATATTTTTATCCATTATTCCCAAACTTACTACGAACTTTTCCAAATCTTATACTACTAAAATAAAATTTGTTTTCAAAATATTTCTATATTCAAGAGAAATTTTAGGAGTTAAGTTCACGCACATGAGCAGAATTCATTCCTATTCAAAACATTGTGCTTTTAGACCAGATTGACACCATGTTAAAACTTTTAGTGCATAATCATAATGAGAGTCTTAGACCATTCAGACTCTTTGCGGGGACGAAGCTTCGTGGCCAGATCGGCAGTACGAGCTACCTAGTTTTGCTGGTCTTCAGTTCGAGTCTCGAAAATGAGAACTTTTAAAATATATTTTTCTTTTCTTTTTTTAATATTTATTTTAGATATTTTTATCCATTATTCCCAAACTTACTACGAACTTTTCCAAATCTTATACTACTAAAATAAAATTTGTTTTCAAAATATTTCTATATTCAAGAGAAATTTTAGGAGTCAAAATCACGCACATGCGCAGAATTCATTCCTATTCAAAACATTGTGCTTTTAGACCAGATTGACACCATCTTAAAACTTTTAGTGCATAATCATAATGAGAGTCTTAGACCATTCAAACTCTTAGCGGGGACGAAGCTTCGTGGCCAGATCGGCAGTACGAGCTACCTAGTTTTGCTGGTTTTCAGTTCGAGTCTCGAAAATGAGAACTTTTTAAATATATTTTTCTTTTCTTTTTTTTTTTTGTTAAATTTATTTTATATATATTTATCCATTATTCCCACACTTACTACGAACTTTTCCAAATCTTATACTACTGAAATAATATTTATTTTCAAAATATTTCTATATTCAAGAGAAATTTTAGGAGTCAAAATCACGCACATGCGCAGAATTCATTCCTATTTAAAACATTGTGCTTTTAGACCAGATTGACACCATGTTAAAACTTTTAGTGCATAATCATAATGAGAGTCTTAGAACATTCAGACACTTAGCGGGGACGAAGCTTCGTGGCCAGATCGGCAATACGAGCTACCTAGTTTTGCTGGTCTTCAGTTCGAGTCTCGAAAATGAGAACTTTTTAAATATTTTTTTCTTTTCTTTTTTTTTAAATCTATTTTAGATATTTTTATCCATTATTCCCACACTTACTACGAACTTTTCCAAATCTTATACTTCTAAAATAAAATTTATTGTCAAAATATTTCTATTATCAAGAGAAATTTTAGGAGTCGAGTTCACGCACATGCGCAGAATTCATTCCTACTCAAGTCATTGCACTTTTAGATCAATTTGACACCATGTTAAAACTTTTATTGGATAATCATAATGAGAGTCTTAGACCATTCAGACGCTCTGCGAGTACGAAGCTTCGTGGCCAGATCGGCAATGCGAGCCGCCAGGTTTTGCTGGTCTTCAGTTCGACTATGGAAAATGAGAACTTTTAAAATATATTTTTCTTTTCTTTTTTTAAAATTTATTTTAGATATTTTTATCCATTATTCCCACACTTACTACGAACTTTTCCAAATCTTATACTACTAAAATAAATTTTATAGTCAAAATATTTCCATATTCAAGAGAAATTTTAGGAGTCAAGTTCACGCACATGCGCAGAATTCATTCCTATTCAAAACATTGTGCTTTTAGACCAGATTGACACCATGTTAAAACTTTTAGTAGATAATCATAATGAGAGTCTTAGACCATTCAGACGCTCTGCGAGTACGAAGCTTCGTGGCGAGATCGGCAACGCGAGCTACCTAGTTTTGCTGGTCTTCAGTTCGAGTCTCGAAAATGAGAACTTTTTAAATATATTTTTCTTTTCTTTTTTTTTTTTTTTGTTAAATTTACTTTAGATATTTTTATCCATTATTCCCACACTTACTACGCACTTTTCCAAATCTTATACTTCTAAAATAAAATTTATTGTCAAAATATTTCTATTATCAAGAGAAATTTCAGGAGTCAAAATCACGCACATGCGCAGAATTCATTCCTATTCAAAACATTGTGCTTTTAGACCAGATTGACACCATGTTAAAACTTTTATTGGATAATCATAATGAGAGTCTTAGACCATTCAGACGCTCTGCGAGTACGAAGCTTCGTGGCGAGATAGGCAATGCGAGCCGCTAGGTTTTGCTGGTCTTCAGTTCGAGTCTGAAAAATTAGAACTTTTAAAATATATTTTTCTTTTCTTTTTTTTTAAATTTATTTTAGTTATTTTTATCCATTATTCCCATACTTACTACGAAGTTTTAAAAATCTTATACTACTAAAATAAAATTTATTGTCAAAATATTTCTATATTCAAGAGAAAATTTAGGAGTCCAGTTCACGCACATGCGCAGAATTCATTAATATTCAAAACATTGTGCTTTTAGACCAGATTGACACCATGTTAAAACTTTTAGTAGATAATCATAATGAGAGTCTTAGACCATTCAGACGCTCTGCGAGTACGAAGCTTCGTGGCGAGATCGGCAACGCGAGCTACCTAGTTTTGCTGGTCTTCAGTTCGAGTCTCGAAAATGAGAACTTTTTAAATATATTTTTCTTTTCTTTTTTTTTTTTTGTTAAATTTACTTTAGATATTTTTATCCATTATTCCCACACTTACTACGCACTTTTCCAAATCTTATACTTCTAAAATAAAATTTATTGTCAAAATATTTCTATTATCAAGAGAAATTTTAGGAGTCGAGTTCACGCACATGCGCAGAATTCATTCCTACTCAAGTCATTGCACTTTTAGATCAATTTGACACCATGTTAAAACTTTTATTGGATAATCATAATGAGAGTCTTAGACCATTCAGACGCTCTGCGAGTACGAAGCTTCGTGGCCAGATCGGCAATGCGAGCCGCCAGGTTTTGCTGGTCTTCAGTTCGACTATGGAAAATGAGAACTTTTAAAATATATTTTTCTTTTCTTTTTTTAAAATTTATTTTAGATATTTTTATCCATTATTCCCACACTTACTACGAACTTTTCCAAATCTTATACTACTAAAATAAATTTTATAGTCAAAATATTTCCATATTCAAGAGAAATTTTAGGAGTCAAGTTCACGCACATGCGCAGAATTCATTCCTATTCAAAACATTGTGCTTTTAGACCAGATTGACACCATGTTAAAACTTTTAGTAGATAATCATAATGAGAGTCTTCGACCATTCAGACGCTCAGCGAGTACGAAGCTTCGTATCGAGATCGGCAACGCGAGCTACCTAGTTTTGCTGGTCTTCAGTTCGAGTCTCGAAAATGAGAACTTTTTAAATATATTTTTCTTTTCTTTTTTTTTTTTTGTTAAATTTACTTTAGATATTTTTATCCATTATTCCCACACTTACTACGCACTTTTCCAAATCTTATACTTCTAAAATAAAATTTATTGTCAAAATATTTCTATTATCAAGAGAAATTTTAGGAGTCAAGTTCACGCACATGCGCAGAATTCATTCCTACTCAATACATTGCACTTTTAGATCAATTTGACACCATGTTAAAACTTTTATTGGATAATCATAATGAGAGTCTTAGACCATTCAGACGCTCTGCGAGTACGAATCTTCGTGGCGAGATACGCAATGCGAGCCGCTAGGTTTTGCTGGTCTTCAGTTCGAGTCTCAAAAATTAGAACTTTTAAAATATATTTTTATTTTCTTTTTTTTTTAAATTTATTTTAGATATTTTTATCCATTATTCCCACACTTACTACGAACTTTTCCAAATCTTATACTACTGAAATAAAATTTATTTTCAAAATATTTCTATATTCAAGAGAAATTTTAGGAGTCAAAATCACGCACATGCGCAGAATTCATTCCTATTTAAAACATTGTGCTTTTAGACCAGATTGACACCATGTTAAAACTTTTAGTGCATAATCATAATGAGAGTCTTAGAACATTCAGACACTTAGCGGGGACGAAGCTTCGTGGCCAGATCGGCAGTACGAGCTACCTAGTTTTGCTGGTCTTCAGTTCGAGTCTCGAAAATGAGAACTTTTTAAATATTTTTTTCTTTTCTTTTTTTTTAAATCTATTTTAGATATTTTTATCCATTATTCCCACACTTACTACGAACTTTTCCAAATCTTATACTTCTAAAATAAAATTTATTGTCAAAATATTTCTATTATCAAGAGAAATTTTAGGAGTCGAGTTCACGCACATGCGCAGAATTCATTCCTACTCAAGTCATTGCACTTTTAGATCAATTTGACACCATGTTAAAACTTTTATTGGATAATCATAATGAGAGTCTTAGACCATTCAGACGCTCTGCGAGTACGAAGCTTCGTGGCCAGATCGGCAATGCGAGCCGCCAGGTTTTGCTGGTCTTCAGTTCGACTATGGAAAATGAGAACTTTTAAAATATATTTTTCTTTTCTTTTTTTAAAATTTATTTTAGATATTTTTATCCATTATTCCCACACTTACTACGAACTTTTCCAAATCTTATACTACTAAAATAAATTTTATAGTCAAAATATTTCCATATTCAAGAGAAATTTTAGGAGTCAAGTTCACGCACATGCGCAGAATTCATTCCTATTCAAAACATTGTGCTTTTAGACCAGATTGACACCATGTTAAAACTTTTAGTAGATAATCATAATGAGAGTCTTAGACCATTCAGACGCTCTGCGAGTACGAAGCTTCGTGGCGAGATCGGCAACGCGAGCTACCTAGTTTTGCTGGTCTTCAGTTCGAGTCTCGAAAATGAGAACTTTTTAAATATATTTTTCTTTTCTTTTTTTTTTTTTGTTAAATTTACTTTAGATATTTTTATCCATTATTCCCACACTTACTACGCACTTTTCCAAATCTTATACTTCTAAAATAAAATTTATTGTCAAAATATTTCTATTATCAAGAGAAATTTCAGGAGTCAAAATCACGCACATGCGCAGAATTCATTCCTATTCAAAACATTGTGCTTTTAGACCAGATTGACACCATGTTAAAACTTTTATTGGATAATCATAATGAGAGTCTTAGACCATTCAGACGCTCTGCGAGTACGAAGCTTCGTGGCGAGATAGGCAATGCGAGCCGCTAGGTTTTGCTGGTCTTCAGTTCGAGTCTGGAAAATTAGAACTTTTAAAATATATTTTTCTTTTCTTTTTTTTAAAATTTATTTTAGATATTTTTATCCATTATTCCCATACTTACTACGAAGTTTTAAAAATCTTATACTACTAAAATAAAATTTATTGTCAAAATATTTCTATATTCAAGAGAAAATTTAGGAGTCCAGTTCACGCACATGCGCAGAATTCATTAATATTCAAAACATTGTGCTTTTAGACCAGATTGACACCATGTTAAAACTTTTAGTAGATAATCATAATGAGAGTCTTAGACCATTCAGACGCTCTGCGAGTACGAAGCTTCGTGGCGAGATCGGCAACGCGAGCTACCTAGTTTTGCTGTTCTTCAGTTCGAGTCTCGAAAATGAGAACTTTTTAAATATATTTTTCTTTTCTTTTTTTTTTGTTAAATTTACTTTAGATATTTTTATCCATTATTCCCACACTTACTACGCACTTTTCCAAATCTTATACTTCTAAAATAAAATTTATTGTCAAAATATTTCTATTATCAAGAGAAATTTTAGGAGTCGAGTTCACGCACATGCGCAGAATTCATTCCTACTCAAGTCATTGCACTTTTAGATCAATTTGACACCATGTTAAAACTTTTATTGGATAATCATAATGAGAGTCTTAGACCATTCAGACGCTCTGCGAGTACGAAGCTTCGTGGCCAGATCGGCAATGCGAGCCGCCAGGTTTTGCTGGTCTTCAGTTCGACTATGGAAAATGAGAACTTTTAAAATATATTTTTCTTTTCTTTTTTTAAAATTTATTTTAGATATTTTTATCCATTATTCCCACAGTTACTACGAACTTTTCCAAATCTTATACTACTAAAATAAATTTTATAGTCAAAATATTTCCATATTCAAGAGAAATTTTAGGAGTCAAGTTCACGCACATGCGCAGAATTCATTCCTATTCAAAACATTGTGCTTTTAGACCAGATTGACACCATGTTAAAACTTTTAGTAGATAATCATAATGAGAGTCTTAGACCATTCAGACGCTCTGCGAGTACGAAGCTTCGTGGCGAGATCGGCAACGCGAGCTACCTAGTTTTGCTGGTCTTCAGTTCGAGTCTCGAAAATGAGAACTTTTTAAATATATTTTTCTTTTCTTTTCTTTTTTTTTTTGTTAAATTTACTTTAGATATTTTTATCCATTATTCCCACACTTACTACGCACTTTTCCAAATCTTATACTTCTAAAATAAAATTTATTGTCAAAATATTTCTATTATCAAGAGAAATTTCAGGAGTCAAAATCACGCACATGCGCAGAATTCATTCCTATTCAAAACATTGTGCTTTTAGACCAGATTGACACCATGTTAAAACTTTTATTGGATAATCATAATGAGAGTCTTAGACCATTCAGACGCTCTGCGAGTACGAAGCTTCGTGGCGAGATAGGCAATGCGAGCCGCTAGGTTTTGCTGGTCTTCAGTTCGAGTCTGGAAAATTAGAACTTTTAAAATATATTTTTCTTTTCTTTTTTTTAAATTTATTTTAGATATTTTTATCCATTATTCCCATACTTACTACGAAGTTTTAAAAATCTTATACTACTAAAATAAAATTTATTGTCAAAATATTTCTATATTCAAGAGAAAATTTAGGAGTCCAGTTCACGCACATGCGCAGAATTCATTAATATTCAAAACATTGTGCTTTTAGACCAGATTGACACCATGTTAAAACTTTTAGTAGATAATCATAATGAGAGTCTTAGACCATTCAGACGCTCTGCGAGTACGAAGCTTCGTGGCGAGATCGGCAACGCGAGCTACCTAGTTTTGCTGGTCTTCAGTTCGAGTCTCGAAAATGAGAACTTTTTAAATATATTTTTCTTTTTTTTTTTTTTTTTTTGTTAAATTTACTTTAGATATTTTTATCCATTATTCCCACACTTACTACGCACTTTTCCAAATCTTATACTACTAAAATAAAACTTATTGCCAAAATATTTCTATTATCAAGAGAAATTTTAGGAGTCCATTTCACGCACATGCGCAGAATTCATTAATATTCAAAACATTGTGCTTTTAGACCAGATTGACACCATGTTAAAACTTTTAGTGGATAATCATAATGAGAGTCTTAGACCATTCAGACGCTCTGCGAGTACGAAGCTTCGTGGCCAGATCGGCAACGCGAGCCGCTAGGTTTTGCTGGACTTCAGTTCGAGTCTGGAAAATTAGAACATTTAAAATATATTTTTATTTTCTTTTTTTTAAAATTTATTTTAGATATTTTTATCCATTATTCCCACACTTACTACGAACTTTTAAAAATCTTATACTACTAAAATAAAATTTATTGTCAAAATATTTCTATATTCAAGAGAAATTTGAGAAGTCGAGTTCACGCACATGCGCAGAATTCATTCCTATTCAAAACATTGCACTTTTGGATCAATTTGGCACCATGTTAAAACTTTTAGTAGATAATCATAATGAGACCATTCAGACGCTCTGCGAGTACGAAGCTTCGTGGCTAGATCGGCAGCACGAGCTACCTAGTTTTGCTGGTCTTCAGTTCGAGTCTCGAAAATGAGAACTTTTTAAATATATTTTTCTTTTCTTTTTTTTTGTTAAATTTATTTTATATATTTTTATCCATTATTCTCACACTTACTACGAACTTTTCCAAATCTTATACTACTGAAATAAAATTTATTTTCAAAATATTTCTTTATTCAAGAGAAATTTCATGAGTCAAGTTCACGCACATGCGCAGAATTCATTCCTACTCAAAACATTGCACTTTTAGATCAATTTGACACCATATTAAAACTTTTATTGGATAATCATAATGAGAGTCTTAGACCATTCAGACGCTCTGCGAGTACGAAGCGTCGTGGCGAGATCGGCAACGAGAGCCACCTCGTTTTGCTGGTCTTCAGTTCGAGTCTCGAAAATGAGAACTTTTTAAATATACTTTTCTTTTCTTTTTTTTTTTTAAATTTACTTTATATATTTTTATTCATTATTCCCACACTTACTACGAACTTTTCCAAATCCTATACTACTAAAATAGAGAAATTTGATGAGTCAAGTTCACGCACATGCGCAGAATTCATTCCTATTCAAAACATTGCACTTTTGGATCAATTTGACACCATGTTAAATTTTTTAGTAGATAATCATAATGAGAGTTTTAGACCATTCAGACGCTCTGCGAGTACGAAGCGTCGTGGCGAGATCGGCAACGAGAGCCACCTCGTTTTGCTGGTCTTCAGTTCGAGTCTCGAAAATGAGAACTTTTTAAATATACTTTTCTTTTCTTTTTTTTTTTTTAAATTTACTTTAGATATTTTTATCCATTATTCCCACACTTACTACGAACTTTTCCAAATCTTATACTACTAAAATAAAATTTATTTTCAAAATATTTCTACATTCAAGAGAAATTTTAGGAGTCAAGTTCAAGCACATGCGCAGAATTCATTAATATTCAAAACATTGTGCTTTTAGACCAGATTAACACCATGTTAAAACTTTTAGTGCATAATCATAATGAGAGTCTTAGACCAATTAGACGCTTAGCGGGGGCGAAGCTTCGTGGCCAGATCGGCAGTACGAGCTACCTAGTTTTACTGGTCTTCAGTTCGAGTCTCGAAAATGAGAACTTTTTAAATATATTTTTCTTTTCTTTTTTTTTGTTAAATTTATTTTATATATTTTTATGCATTATTCCCACACTTACTACGAACTTTTCCAAATCTTATATTACTTAAATAAAATTTATTTTCAAAATATTTCTATATTCAAGTGAAATTTTAGTAGTCAAGTTCACGCACATGCGCAGAATTCATTTCCATTCAAAACATTGTGCTTTTAGACCAGATTGATACCATGTTAAAACTTTTAGTAGATAATCATAATGAGAGTCTTAGACCATTCAGACGCTTAGCGGGTACGAAGCTTCGTGGCCAGATCGGCAGCACGAGCTACCTAGTTTTGCTGGTCTTCAGTTCGAGTCTCGAAAATGAGAACTTTTTAAATACATTTTTCTTTTCTTTTTTTAAAAAATTTACTTTAGATATTTTTATCCATTATTCCCACACTTACTACGAACTTTTCCAAATCTTATATTAATAAAATAAAATTTATTGTGAAAATATTTCTATATTCAAGAGAAATTTTAGGAGTCAAGTTCATGCACATGCGCAGAATTCATTCCTATTCAAAACATTGTGCTCTTAGACCAGATTGACACCATGTTAAAACTTTTAGTTTATAATCATGATGAGAGTCTTACACCATTCAGAAGCTCTGCGTGTATGAAGCTTCGTGGCCAGATCGGCATCACCAGTCTCTTTGTTTTGCAGGTCTTCAGTTCGAGTCTCGAAACTGAGAACTTTTTCAATATATTTTTCTTTTCTTTTTAAAAAATTTATTTTAGATATTTTTATCCATTATTCCCACACTTACTATGAACTTTTCCAAAACTTTCACTACTAAAATAAAATTTTATGTTAAAATATTTCTATATTCAAGAGAAATTTTAGGAGTCAAGTTCATGCACATGCGCAGAATTCATTCCTATTCAAATCATTGTGCTCTTAGACCAGATTGACACCATGTTAAAACTTTTAGTTTATAATCATGATGAGAGTCTTAGACCATTGAGACGCTTAGAGGGTACGAAGCTTCGTGGCCATATCTTCAGCACGAGCTACCTAGTTTTGCTGGTCTTCAGTTCGAGTCTCGAAAATGAGAACTTTTTAAATACATTTTTCTTTTCTTTTTTTTTAAAATTTACTTTAGATATTTTTATCCATTATTCCCACACTTACTATGAACTTTTCCAAATCTTAAATTACTAATATAAAATTTATTGTGAAAATATTTCTCTATTCAAGAGAAATTTTAGGAGTCAAGTTCATGCACATGCGCAGAATTCATTCCTATTCAAAACATTGTGCTCTTAGACCAGATTGACACCATGTTAAAACTTTTAGTAGATAATCATAATGAGAGTCTTAGACCATTGAGACGCTTAGCGGGTACGAAGCTTCGTGGCCATATCTTCAGCACGAGCTACCTAGTTTTGCTGGTCTTCAGTTCGAGTCTCGAAAATGAGAACTTTTTAAATACATTTTTCTTTCCTTTTTTTTTTTAAATTTACTTTAGATATTTTTATCCATTATTCCCACACTTACTATGAACTTTTCCAAAACTTTCACTACTAAAATAAAATTTTATGTCAAAATATTTCTATATTCCAGAGAAATTTTAGGAGTCAAGTTCAAGCACATGCGCAGAATTCATTCCTATTCAAATCATTGTGCTCTTAGACCAGATTGACACCATGTTAAAACTTTTAATTTTTAATCATAATGAGAGTCTTACAACATTCAGAAGCTCTGAATGTACGAAGCTTCGTGGCCAGATCGCCATCACTAGTCTCTTTGTTTTGCTGGTCTTCAGTTCGAGTCTCGAAACTGAGAACATTTTCAATATATTTTTCTTTTCTTTTTTAAAAATTTATTTTAGATATTTTTATCCATTATTCCCACACTTACTATGAACTTTTCCAAAACTTTCACTACTAAAATAAAATTTTATGTTAAAATATTTCTATATTCAAGAGAAATTTTAGGAGTCAAGTTCATGCATATGCGCAGAATTCATTCCTATTGAAATCATTGTGCTCTTAGACCAGATTGACACCATGTTAAAACTTTTAGTAGATAATCATAATGAGAGTCTTAGACCATTCAGACGCTTAGCGGGTACGAAGCTTCGTGGCCAGATCGGTAGCCCGAGCCACCTAGTTTTACTGGTCTTCAGTTCGAGTCTCGAAACTGAGAACTTTTTTAATATATTTTTCTTCTCTTTTTTATAATTTATTTTAGATATTTTTATCCATTATTCCCACACTTAATACGAACTTTTCCAAAACTTTCACTACTAAAATAAAATTTTATGTCAAAATATTTCTATATTCAAGAGAAATTTTAGCACTCAAGTGCATGAAAAATGCGCAGAATTCTTTCCTAAGAAAACCATTCTACTTTTAGAACAGATTGACTCCATGTTAAAACTTTTAGTGAATAATCATAATGAGAGTCTTAGACCATTCAGACGCACTGCGGGTACGAAGCGTCGTGGCCAGATATGCAGCACGAGGTACCTAGTTTTGCTGGTATTCAGTTCAAGTCACAAAACTGAGAATTTTTTTAATATATTTTTCTTTTTTTAAAAATTTATTTTAGATATTTTTATCTATTATTCCCACACTTACTACGAACTTTTCCAAATCTTATACTACTAAAATAAAATTTATTGTTAAAATATTTCTATTATCAAGAGAAATTTTAGGAGTCCAGTTCACGCACATGCGCAGAATTCATTCCTATTCAAAACATTGTGCTCTTAGACCAGATTGACACCATGTTAAAACTTTTAGTTTATAATCATGATGAGAGTGTTACACCATTCAGACGCACTGTTGGTAAGAAGAGTCGTGGCCAGATCGGCAACGCGAGACACCTGGTTTTGCTGGTCTTCAGTTCGAGTCTCAAAACTGAGAACTTTTTCAATATATTTTTCTTTTCTTTTTTAAAAATTTATTTTAGATATTTTTATCCATTATTCCCACACTTACTATGAACTTTTCCAAAACTTTCACTACTAAAATAAAATTTTATGTTAAAATATTTCTATATTCAAGAGAAATTTTAGGATTCAAGTTCATGCACATGCGTAGAATTCATTCCTATTCAAAACATTGTGCTCTTAGACCAGATTAACACCATGTTAAAACTTTTAGTTTATAATCATGATGAGAGTCTTACACCATTCAGAAGCTCTACGTGTACGAAGCTTCGTGGCTAGATCGGCATCACCAGTCTCTTTGTTTTGCTGGTCTTCAGTTCGAGTCTCGAAACTGAGAACTTTTTCAATATATTTTTCTTTTCTTTTTTTAAAAATTTATTTTAGATATTTTTATCCATTATTCCCACACTTACTACGAACTTTTCCAAATCTTATATTACTAAAATAAAATTTATTGTGAAAATATTTCTATATTCAAGAGAAATTTTAGGAGTCGAGTTCACGCACATGCGCAGAATTCATTCCTACTCAAAACATTGCACTTTTAGATCAATTTGACACCATGTTAAAACTTTTATTGGATAATCATAATGATAGTCTTAGACCATTCAGACGCTCTGCGAGTACGAAGCTTCGTGGCCAGATCGGCAACGCGAGCCGCTAGGTTTTGCTGGTCTTCAGTTCGAGTCTGGAAAATTAGAACTTTTAAAATATATTTTTATTTTCTTTTTTTAAAAATTTATTTTAGATATTTTTATCCATTATTCCCACACTTACTACGAACTTTTAAAAATCTTATACTACTAAAATAAAATTTATTGTCAAAATATTTCTATATTCAAGAGAAATTTGATGAGTCAAGTTCACGCACATGCGCAGAATTCATTCCTATTCAAAACATTGCACTTTTGGATCAATATGAAACCATGTTAAAACTTTTAGTAGATAATCATAATGAGACCATTCAGACGCTCTGCGAGTACGAAGCTTCGTGGCCGGATAGGCAGCACCAGCTACCTAGTTTTGCTGGTCTTCAGTTCGAGTCTCGAAAATGAGGACTTTTTAAATATATTTTTCTTTTCTTTTTTTTTGTTAAATTTATTTTATATATTTTTATTCATTATTCCCACACTTACTACGAACTTTTCCAAATCCTATACTACTAAAATAAAATTTATTTTCAAAATATTTCTTTATCAAGAGAAATTTTAGGAGTCAAGTTCACACACATGCGCAGAATTCATTCCTGTTCAAAACATTGTGCTTTTAGACAAGATTGACACCATGTTAAAACTTTTAGTGCATAATCATAATGAGAGTCTTAGACCATTCAGACTCTCTGCGAGTACGAAGCTTCGTGGCCAGATCGGCAGTACGAGTCACAAAGTTTTGCTGGTCTTCAGTTCAAGTCTGGAAAAAGAGAATTTTTTAAATATATTTTTATTTTCTTTTTTTTTAAATTTATTTTAGATATTTTTATCCATTATTCCCACACTTACTACGAACTTTTAAAAATCTTATACTACTAAAATAAAATTTATTTTCAAAATATTTCTATATTCAAGAGAAATTTTAGGAGTCAAGTTCAAGCACATGCGCAGAATTCATTAATATTCAAAACATTGTGCTTTTAGACCAGATTGACACCATGTTAAAACTTTTAGTGCATAATCATAATGAGAGTCTTAGACCAATTAGACGCTTAGCGGGGGCGAAGCTTCGTGGCCAGATCGGCAGTACGAGCTACCTAGTTTTACTGGTCTTCAGTTCGAGTCTCGAAAATGAGAACTTTTTAAATATATTTTTCTTTTCTTTTTTTTTTTTGTTAAATTTATTTTATATATTTTTTTGCATTATTCCCACACTTACTACGAACTTTTCCAAATCTTATATTACTTAAATAAAATTTATTTTCAAAATATTTCTATATTAAAGAGAAATTTTAGGAGTCAAGTTCACGCACATGCGCAGAATTCATTTCCATTCAAAACATTGTGCTTTTAGACCAGATTGATACCATGTTAAAACTTTTAGTAGATAATCATAATGAGAGTCTTAGACCATTCAGACGCTTAGCGGGTACGAAGCTTCGTGGCCAGATCGGCAGCACGAGCTACCTAGTTTTGCTGGTCTTCAGTTCGAGTCTCGAAAATGAGAACTTTTTAAATACATTTTTCTTTTCTTTTTTTAAAAAATTTACTTTAGATATTTTTATCCATTATTCCCACACTTACTACGAACTTTTCCAAATCTTATATTAATAAAATAAAATTTATTGTGAAAATATTTCTATATTCAAGAGAAATTTTAGGAGTCAAGTTCATGCATATGCGCAGAATTCATTCCTATTGAAATCATTGTGCTCTTAGACCAGATTGACACCATGTTAAAACTTTTAGTAGATAATCATAATGAGAGTCTTAGACCATTCAGACGCTTAGCGGGTACGAAGCTTCGTGGCCAGATCGGTAGCCCGAGCCACCTAGTTTTACTGGTCTTCAGTTCAAGTCTCGAAACTGAGAACTTTTTTAATATATTTTTCTTCTCTTTTTTATAATTTATTTTAGATATTTTTATCCATTATTCCCACACTTAATACGAACTTTTCCAAAACTTTCACTACTAAAATAAAATTTTATGTCAAAATATTTCTATATTCAAGAGAAATTTTAGCACTCAAGTGCATGAAAAATGCGCAGAATTCTTTCCTAAGAAAACCATTCTACTTTTAGAACAGATTGACTCCATGTTAAAACTTTTAGTGAATAATCATAATGAGAGTCTTAGACCATTCAGACGCACTGCGGGTACGAAGCGTCGTGGCCAGATATGCAGCACGAGGTACCTAGTTTTGCTGGTATTCAGTTCAAGTCACAAAACTGAGAATTTTTTTAATATATTTTTCTTTTTTTAAAAATTTATTTTAGATATTTTTATCTATTATTCCCACACTTACTACGAACTTTTCCAAATCGAACTTTTCCAGATCGGCAGTACGAGCTACCTAGTTTTACTGGTCTTCAGTTCGAGTCTCGAAAATGAGAACTTTTTAAATATATTTTTCTTTTCTTTTTTTTTTTTTTGTTAAATTTATTTTATATATTTTTTTGCATTATTCCCACACTTACTACGAACTTTTCCAAATCTTATATTACTTAAATAAAATTTATTTTCAAAATATTTCTATATTAAAGAGAAATTTTAGGAGTCAAGTTCACGCACATGCGCAGAATTCATTTCCATTCAAAACATTGTGCTTTTAGACCAGATTGATACCATGTTAAAACTTTTAGTAGATAATCATAATGAGAGTCTTAGACCATTCAGACGCTTAGCGGGTACGAAGCTTCGTGGCCAGATCGGCAGCACGAGCTACCTAGTTTTGCTGGTCTTCAGTTCGAGTCTCGAAAATGAGAACTTTTTAAATATATTTCTCTTTCCTTTTTTTTAAAATTTATTTTAGATTTTTTTATCCTTTATTCCCACACTTACTACGAACTTTTCCAAATCATATACTACTAAAAAGAAATTTATTGTCAAAATATTTCTATATTCAAGAGAAATTTTAGGAGTCAAGTTCACGTCCATGCACAGAATTCATTCCTATTCAAAACATTGTGCTTTTAGACCAGATTGATACCATGGTAAAACTTTTGGTGGATAATCATAATGAGAGTCTTAGAACATTCAGACGCTCTGCGGTTATGAAGCATCGTGGCCAGATCGGCAGCACGAGCCAACTAGTTTTCCTGGACGGCAGTTCGAGTCTCGAAAATGATAAATTATTAAATATATTTCTCTTTCCTTTTTTTTAAAATTTATTTTAGATTTTTTTATCCTTTATTCCCACACTTACTACGAACTTTTCCAAATCATATACTACTAAAAAGAAATTTATTGTCAAAATATTTCTATATTCAAGAGAAATTTTAGGAGTCAAGTTCACGTCCATGCACAGAATTCATTCCTATTCAAAACATTGTGCTTTTAGACCAGATTGATACCATGGTAAAACTTTTGGTGGATAATCATAATGAGAGTCTTAGAACATTCAGACGCTCTGCGGTTATGAAGCGTCGTGGCCCGATCGGCAGCACGAGCCAACTAGTTTTCCTGGACGGCAGTTCGAGTCTCGAAAATGATAAATTACTAAATATATTTCTCTTTCCTTTTTTTTAAATTTATTTTAGATATTTTTATCCATTATTACACACTTACTACGAACATATCCAAATCTTATACTACTAAAATAAAATTTATTTTCAAAATATTTCTATATTAATGAGAAATTTTAGGAGTCAATTTCATGCAAATGCGCAGAATTCATTCCTATTCAAAACATTGTGCTTTTAGACCAGATTGATACCATGGTAAAACTTTTGGTGGATAATCATATTGAGAGTCTTAGAACATTCAGACGCTCTGCGGTTATGAAGCATCGTGGCCAGATCGGCAGCACGAGCCAACTAGTTTTCCTGGACGGCAGTTCGAGTCTCGAAAATGATAAATTATTAAATATATTTCTCTTTCCTTTTTTTAAAATTTATTTTAGATTTTTTTATCCTTTATTCCCACACTTACTACGAACTTTTCCAAATCATATACTACTAAAAAGAAATTTATTGTCAAAATATTTCTATATTCAAGAGAAATTTTAGGAGTCAAGTTCACGTCCATGCACAGAATTCATTCCTATTCAAAACATTGTGCTTTTAGACCAGATTGATACCATGGTAAAACTTTTGGTGGATAATCATAATGAGAGTCTTAGAACATTCAGACGCTCTGCGGTTATGAAGCATCGTGGCCAGATCGGCAGCACGAGCCAACTAGTTTTCCTGGACGGCAGTTCGAGTCTCGAAAATGATAAATTATTAAATATATTTCTCTTTCCTTTTTTTTAAAATTTATTTTAGATATTTTTATCCTTTATTCCCACACTTACTACGAACTTTTCCAAATCATATACTACTAAAAAGAAATTTATTGTCAAAATATTTCTATATTCAAGAGAAATTTTAGGAGTCAAGTTCACGTCCATGCACAGAATTCATTCCTATTCAAAACATTGTGCTTTTAGACCAGATTGATACCATGGTAAAACTTTTGGTGGATAATCATAATGAGAGTCTTAGAACATTCAGACGCTCTGCGGTTATGAAGCATCGTGGCCAGATCGGCAGCACGAGCCAACTAGTTTTCCTGGACGGCAGTTCGAGTCTCGAAAATGATAAATTATTAAATATATTTCTCTTTCCTTTTTTTTAAAATTTATTTTAGATTTTTTTATCCTTTATTCCCACACTTACTACGAACTTTTCCAAATCATATACTACTAAAAAGAAATTTATTGTCAAAATATTTCTATATTCAAGAGAAATTTTAGGAGTCAAGTTCACGTCCATGCACAGAATTCATTCCTATTCAAAACATTGTGCTTTTAGACCAGATTGATACCATGGTAAAACTTTTGGTGGATAATCATAATGAGAGTCTTAGAACATTCAGACGCTCTGCGGTTATGAAGCGTCGTGGCCCGATCGGCAGCACGAGCCAACTAGTTTTCCTGGACGGCAGTTCGAGTCTCGAAAATGATAAATTACTAAATATATTTCTCTTTCCTTTTTTTTAAATTTATTTTAGATATTTTTATCCATTATTACACACTTACTACGAACATATCCAAATCTTATACTACTAAAATAAAATTTATTTTCAAAATATTTCTATATTAATGAGAAATTTTAGGAGTCAATTTCATGCAAATGCGCAGAATTCATTCCTATTCAAAACATTGTGCTTTTAGACCAGATTGATACCATGGTAAAACTTTTGGTGGATAATCATAATGAGAGTCTTAGAACATTCAGACGCTCTGCGGTTATGAAGCATCGTGGCCAGATCGGCAGCACGAGCCAACTAGTTTTCCTGGACGGCAGTTCGAGTCTCGAAAATGATAAATTATTAAATATATTTCTCTTTCCTTTTTTTTAAAATTTATTTTAGATTTTTTTATCCTTTATTCCCACACTTACTACGAACTTTTCCAAATCATATACTACTAAAAAGAAATTTATTGTCAAAATATTTCTATATTCAAGAGAAATTTTAGGAGTCAAGTTCACGTCCATGCACAGAATTCATTCCTATTCAAAACATTGTGCTTTTAGACCAGATTGATACCATGGTAAAACTTTTGGTGGATAATCATAATGAGAGTCTTAGAACATTCAGACGCTCTGCGGTTATGAAGCATCGTGGCCAGATCGGCAGCACGAGCCAACTAGTTTTCCTGGACGGCAGTTCGAGTCCCGAAAATGATAAATTATTAAATATATTTCTCTTTCCTTTTTTTTAAATTTATTTTAGATTTTTTTATCCTTTATTCCCACACTTACTACGAACTTTTCCAAATCATATACTACTAAAATGAAATTTATTGTCAAAATATTTCTATATTCAAGAGAAATTTTAGGAGTCAAGTTCACGTCCATGCACAAAATTCATTCCTATTCAAAACATTGTGCTTTTAGACCAGATTGATACCATGGTAAAACTTTTGGTGGATAATCATAATGAGAGTCTTAGAACATTCAGACGCTCTGCGGTTATGAAGCGTCGTGGCCCGATCGGCAGCACGAGCCAACTGGTTTTCCCGGACGGCAGTTCGAGTCCCGAAAATGATAAATTATTAAATATATTTCTCTTTCCTTTTTTTTAAATTTATTTTAGATTTTTTTATCCTTTATTCCCACACTTACTACGAACTTTTCCAAATCATATACTACTAAAAAGAAATTTATTGTCAAAATATTTCTATATTCAAGAGAAATTTTAGGAGTCAAGTTCACGTCCATGCACAGAATTCATTCCTATTCAAAACATTGTGCTTTTAGACCAGATTGATACCATGGTAAAACTTTTGGTGGATAATCATAATGAGAGTCTTAGAACATTCAGACGCTCTGCGGTTATGAAGCGTCGTGGCCCGATCGGCAGCACGAGCCAACTAGTTTTCCTGGACGGCAGTTCGAGTCTCGAAAATGATAAATTACTAAATATATTTCTCTTTCCTTTTTTTTAAAATTTATTTTAGATATTTTTATCCATTATTACACACTTACTACGAACATATCCAAATCTTATACTACTAAAATAAAATTTATTTTCAAAATATTTCTATATTAATGAGAAATTTTAGGAGTCAATTTCATGCAAATGCGCAGAATTCATTCCTATTCAAAACATTGTGCTTTTAGACCAGATTGATACCATGGTAAAACTTTTGGTGGATAATCATAATGAGAGTCTTAGAACATTCAGACGCTCTGCGGTTATGAAGCATCGTGGCCAGATCGGCAGCACGAGCCAACTAGTTTTCCTGGACGGCAGTTCGAGTCTCGAAAATGATAAATTATTAAATATATTTCTCTTTCCTTTTTTTTAAAATTTATTTTAGATTTTTTTATCCTTTATTCCCACACTTACTACGAACTTTTCCAAATCATATACTACTAAAAAGAAATTTATTGTCAAAATATTTCTATATTCAAGAGAAATTTTAGGAGTCAAGTTCACGTCCATGCACAGAATTCATTCCTATTCAAAACATTGTGCTTTTAGACCAGATTGATACCATGGTAAAACTTTTGGTGGATAATCATAATGAGAGTCTTAGAACATTCAGACGCTCTGCGGTTACGAAGCATCGTGGCCAGATCGGCAGCACGAGCCAACTAGTTTTCCTGGACGGCAGTTCGAGTCCCGAAAATGATAAATTATTAAATATATTTCTCTTTCCTTTTTTTTTAAATTTATTTTAGATTTTTTTATCCTTTATTCCCACACTTACTACGAACTTTTCCAAATCATATACTACTAAAATGAAATTTATTGTCAAAATATTTCTATATTCAAGAGAAATGTTAGGAGTCAAGTTCACGTCCATGCACAGAATTCATTCCTATTCAAAACATTGTGCTTTTAGACAAGATTGATACCATGGTAAAACTTTTGGTGGATAATCATAATGAGAGTCTTAGAACATTCAGACGCTCTGCGGTTATGAAGCGTCGTATCCAGATCGGCAGCACGAGCCAACTAGTTTTCCTGGACGGCAGTTCAAGTCCCGAAAATGATAAATTATTAAATATATTTCTCTTTCCTTTTTTTTAAATTTATTTTAGATTTTTTTATCCTTTATTCCCACACTTACTACGAACTTTTCCAAATCATATACTACTAAAATGAAATTTATTGTCAAAATATTTCTATATTCCAGAGAAATTTTAGGAGTCAAGTTCACGTCCATGCACAGAATTCATTCCTATTCAAAACATTGTGCTTTTAGACCAGATTGATACCATGGTAAAACTTTTGGTGGATAATCATAATGAGAGTCTTAGAACATTCAGACGCTCTGCGGTTATGAAGCGTCGCGGCCAGATCGGCAGCACGAGCCAACTAGTTTTCCTGGACGGCAGTTCGAGTCTCGAAAATGATAAATTATTAAATATATTTCTCTTTCCTTTTTTTTAAATTTATTTTAGATTTTTTTATCCTTTATTCCCACACTTACTACGAACTTTTCCAAATCATATACTACTAAAATGAAATTTATTGTCAATATATTTCTATATTCAAGAGAAATTTTAGGAGTCGAGTTCACGTCCATGCACAGAATTCATTCCTATTCAAAACATTGTGCTTTTAGACCAGATTGATACCATGGTAAAACTTTTGGTGGATAATCATAATGAGAGTCTTAGAACATTCAGACGCTCTGCGGTTATGAAGCGTCGTGGCCAGATCGGCGGCACGAGTCATTTAGTTTTGCTGGTCTTCAGTTCGATTCCAGAAAATGAGAACTTTGTAAACATATTTTTGTTTTCTTTTTTTTTTGTTAAATTTATTTTATATATTTTTATCCATTATTCCCACACTTACTACAATTTTTTCCAAATATTATACTACTAAAATAAAATTTATTGTGAAAATATTTCTATATTCAAAAGAAATTTTAGGAATCAAGTTCAAGTACATGCGCAAAATTCATTCCTATTCGAAACATTGTGCTTTTAGACCAGATTGACACCCTGTTAAAACTTTTAGTGAATAATCATAATGAGAGTCTTAAACCATTCAGAAGCTCTGAATGTACGAAGCTTCGTGGCCAGATCGGCATCACCAGTCTCTTTGTTTTGCTGGTCTTCAGTTCGAGTCTCGAAACTGAGAACATTTTCATTATATTTTTCTTTTCTTTTTTAAAAATTTATTTTAGATATTTTTATCCATTATTCCCACACTTACTATGAACTTTTCCAAAACTTTCACTACTAAAATAAAATTTTATGTTAAAATATTTCTATATTCAAGAGAAATTTTAGGAGTCAAGTTCATGCACATGCGCAGAATTCATTCCTATTCAAATCATTGTGCTCTTAGACCAGATTGACACCATGTTAAAACTTTTAGTAGATAATCATAATGAGAGTCTTAGACCATTCAGACGCTTAGCGGGTACGAAGCTTCGTGGCCAGATCGGTAGCCCGAGCCACCTAGTTTTACTGGTCTTCAGTTCGAGTCTCGAAACTGAGAACTTTTTTAATATATTTTTCTTCTCTTTTTTTATAATTTATTTTAGATATTTTTATCCATTATTCCCACACTTACTACGAACTTTTCCAAAACTTTCACTACTAAAATAAAATTTTATGTCAAAATATTTCTATATTCAAGAGAAATTTTAGCACTCAAGTGCATGAAAAATGCGCAGAATTCTTTCCTAAGAAAACCATTCTACTTTTAGAACAGATTGACTCCATGTTAAAACTTTTAGTGAATAATCATAATGAGAGTCTTAGACCATTCAGACGCACTGCGGGTACGAAGCGTCGTGGCCAGATATGCAGCACGAGGTACCTAGTTTTGCTGGTATTCAGTTCAAGTCTCAAAACTGAGAATTTTTTTAATATATTTTTCTTTTTTTAAAAATTTATTTTAGATATTTTTATCTATTATTCCCACACTTACTACGAACTTTTCCAAATCTTATACTACTTAAATAAAATTTATTGTCAAAATATTTCTATTATCAAGAGAAATTTTAGGAGTCAAGTTCACGCACATGCGCAGAATTCATTCCTATTCAAAACATTGTGCTCTTAGACCAGATTGACACCATGTTAAAACTTTTAGTTTATAATCATGATGAGAGTGTTACACCATTCAGACGCACTGTTGGTAAAAAGAGTCGTGGCCAGATCGGCAACGCGAGCCACCTGGTTTTGCTGGTCTTCAGTTCGAGTCTCAAAACTGAGAACTTTTTCAATATATTTTTCTTTTCTTTTTTAAAAATTTATTTTAGATATTTTTATCCATTATTCCCACACTTACTATGAACTTTTCCAAAACTTTCACTACTAAAATAAAATTTTATGTCAAAATATTTCTATATTCAAGAGAAATTTTAGCACTCAAGTGCATGAAAAATGCGCAGAATTCTTTCCTAAGAAAACCATTCTACTTTTAGAACAGATTGACTCCATGTTAAAACTTTTAGTGAATAATCATAATGAGAGTCTTAGACCATTCAGAAGCTCTACGTGTACGAAGCTTCGTGGCTAGATCGGCATCACCAGTCTCTTTGTTTTGCTGGTCTTCAGTTCGAGTCTCGAAACTGAGAACTTTTTCAATATATTTTTCTTTTCTTTTTTTAAAAATTTATTTTAGATATTTTTATCCATTATTCCCACACTTACTACGAACTTTTCCAAATCTTATATTACTAAAATAAAATTTATTGTGAAAATATTTCTATATTCAAGAGAAATTTTAGGAGTCAAGTTCATGCACATGCGCAGAATTCATTCCTATTCAAATCATTGTGCTCTTAGACCAGATTGACACCATGTTAAAACTTTTAGTTTATAATCATGATGAGAGTCTTACACCATTCAGACGCTCAGGGTGTACGAAGCTTCGTGGCCAGATCGGCATCACCAGTCTCTTTGTTTTGCAGGTCTTCAGTTCGAGTCTCGAAACTGAGAACATTTTCAATATATTTTTCTTTTCTTTTTTAAAAATTTATTTTAGATATTTTTATCCATTATTCCCACACTTACTATGAACTTTTCCAAAACTTTCACTACTAAAATAAAATTTTATGTTAAAATAATTCTATATTCAAGAGAAATTTTAGGAGTCAAGTTCATGCACATGCGCAGAATTCATTCCTATTCAAATGATTGTGCTCTTAGACCAGATTGACACCATGTTAAAACTTTTAGTTTATAATCATGATGAGAGTCTTACACCATTCAGACGCTCTGGGTGTACGAAGCTTCGTGGCCAGATCGGCATCACCAGTCTCTTTGTTTTGCAGGTCTTCAGTTCGAGTTTCGAAACTGAGAACATTTTCAATATATTTTTCTTTTCTTTTTTAAAAATTTATTTTAGATATTTTTATCCATTATTCCCACACTTACTATGAACTTTTCCAAAACTTTCACTACTAAAATAAAATTTTATGTTAAAATAATTCTATATTCAAGAGAAATTTTAGGAGTCAAGTTCATGCACATGCGCAGAATTCATTCCTATTCAAATCATTGTGCTCTTAGACCAGATTGACACCATGTTAAAACTTTTAGTTTATAATCATGATGAGAGTCTTACACCATTCAGACGCTCTGGGTGTACGAAGCTTCGTGGCCAGATCGGCATCACCAGTCTCTTTGTTTTGCAGGTCTTCAGTTCGAGTCTCGAAACTGAGAACATTTTCAATATATTTTTCTTTTCTTTTTTAAAAATTTATTTTAGATATTTTTATCCATTATTCCCACACTTACTATGAACTTTTCCAAAACTTTCACTACTAAAATAAAATTTTATGTTAAAATAATTCTATATTCAAGAGAAATTTTAGGAGTCAAGTTCATGCACATGCGCAGAATTCATTCCTATTCAAATGATTGTGCTCTTAGACCAGATTGACACCATGTTAAAACTTTTAGTTTATAATCATGATGAGAGTCTTACACGATTCAGACGCTCTGGGTGTACGAAGCTTCGTGGCCAGATCGGCATCACCAGTCTCTTTGTTTTGCAGGTGTTCAGTTCGAGTCTCGAAACTGAGAACATTTTCAATATATTTTTCTTTTCTTTTTTTATAATTTATTTTAGATATTTTTATCCATTATTCCCACACTTACTACGAACTTTTCCAAAACTTTCACTACTAAAATAAAATTTTATGTCAAAATATTTCTATATTCAAGAGAAATTTTAGCACTCAAGTGCATGAAAAATGCGCAGAATTCTTTCCTAAGAAAACCATTCTACTTTTAGAACAGATTGACTCCATGTTAAAACTTTTAGTGAATAATCATAATGAGAGTCTTAGACCATTCAGACGCACTGCTGGTACGAAGCGTCGTGGCCAGATATGCAGCACGAGGTACCTAGTTTTGCTGGTATTCAGTCTCAAAACTGAGAATTTTTTTAATATATTTTTCTTTTTTAAAAAATTTATTTTAGATATTTTTATCTATTATTCCCACACTTACTACGAAGTTTTCCAAATCTTATACTACTTAAATAAAATTTATTGTCAAAATATTTCTATATGCAAGAGAAATTTTAGGAGTCAAGTTCATGCACATGCGCAGAATTCATTCCTATTCAAAACATTGTGCTCTTAGACCAGATTGACACCATGTTAAAACTTTTAGTTTATAATCATGATGAGAGTCTTACACCATTCAGACGCTCTGGGTGTACGAAGCTTCGTGGCCAGATCGGCATCACCAGTCTCTTTGTTTTGCAGGTCTTCAGTTCGAGTCTCGAAACTGAGAACATTTTCAATATATTTTTCTTTTCTTTTTTAAAAATTTATTTTAGATATTTTTATCCATTATTCCCACACTTACTATGAACTTTTCCAAAACTTTCACTACTAAAATAAAATTTTATGTTAAAATAATTCTATATTCAAGAGAAATTTTAGGAGTCAAGTTCATGCACATGCGCAGAATTCATTCCTATTCAAATGATTGTGCTCTTAGACCAGATTGACACCATGTTAAAACTTTTAGTAGATAATCATAATGAGTGTCTTAGACCATTCAGACGCTTAGCGGGTACGAAGCTTCGTGGCCAGATCGGTAGCCCGAGCCACCTAGTTTTACTGGTCTTCAGTTCGAGTCTCGAAACTGAGAACTTTTTTAATATATTTTTCTTTTCTTTTTTTATAATTTATTTTAGATATTTTTATCCATTATTCCCACACTTACTACGAACTTTTCCAAAACTTTCACTACTAAAATAAAATTTTATGTCAAAATATTTCTATATTCAAGAGTAATTTTAGCACTCAAGTGCATGAAAAATGCGCAGAATTCTTTCCTAAGAAAACCATTCTACTTTTAGAACAGATTGACTCCATGTTAAAACTTTTAGTGAATAATCATAATGAGAGTCTTAGACCATTCAGACGCACTGCGGGTACGAAGCGTCGTGGCCAGATATGCAGCACGAGGTACCTAGTTTTGCTGGTATTCAGTCTCAAAACTGAGAATTTTTTTAATATACTTTTCTTTTTTTAAAAATTTATTTTAGATATTTTTATCTATTATTCCCACACTTACTACGAAGTTTTCCAAATCTTATACTACTTAAATAAAATTTATTGTCAAAATATTTCTATATGCAAGAGAAATTTTAGGAGTCAAGTTCATGCACATGCGCAGAATTCATTCCTATTCAAAACATTGTGCTCTTAGACCAGATTGACACCATGTTAAAACTTTTAGTTTATAATCATGATGAGAGTCTTACACCATTCAGACGCTCTGTGTGTACGAAGCTTCGTGGCCAGATCGGCATCACCAGTCTCTTTGCTTTGCAGGTCTTCAGTTCGAGTCTCGAAACTGAGAACATTTTCAATATATTTTTCTTTTCTTTTTTAAAAATTTATTTTAGATATTTTTATCCATAATTCCCACACTTACTATGAACTTTTCCAAAACTTTCACTACTAAAATAAAATTTTATGTTAAAATAATTCTATATTCAAGAGAAATTTTAGGAGTCAAGTTCATGCACATGCGCAGAATTCATTCCTATTCAAATCATTGTGCTCTTAGACCAGATTGACACCATGTTAAAACTTTTAGTTTATAATCATAATGAGAGTCTTACACCATTCAGAAGCTCTGAATGTGCGAAGCTTCGTGGCCAGATCGGCATCACCAGTCTGTTTGTTTTGCTGGTCTTTAGTTCGAGTCTCGAAACTGAGAACATTTTCAATATATTTTTCTTTTCTTTTTTAAAAATTTATTTTAGATATTTTTATCCATTATTCCCACACTTACTATGAACTTTTCCAAAACTTTCACTACTAAAATAAAATGTTATGTTAAAATATTTCTATATTCAAGAGAAATTTTTTGAGTCAAGTTCATGCACATGCGCAGAAGTCATTCCTATAAAAAACATTGTGCTCTAATACCAGATTGACACCATGTTAAAACTTTTAGTTTATAATCATGATGAGATTGTTACACCATTCAGACGCACTGTTGGTAAGAAGAGTCGTGGAAAGATCGGCAGCGCGAGCCACCTGGTTTTGCTGGTATTCAGTTCGAGTCTGGAAAATGTGAAATTTTTAAATATATATATATATTTTAAATTTATTTTAGATATTTTTATCCATTATTACACACTTACTACGAACATATCCAAATCTTATACTACTAAAATAAAATTTATTTTCAAAATATTTCTATATTAATGAGAAATTTTAGGAGTCAATTTCATGCAAATGCGCAGAATTCATTCCTATTCAAAACATTGTGCTTTTACACCAGATTGACACCATGTTAAAACTTTTGGTGGATAATCATAAAGAGAGTCTTACACCATTCATACGCACTGTTGTTACGTAGCGTCGTGGCATATCGGCAGCGCGAGCCAATTAGTTTTGCTGGTCTACAGTTCGAGTATAGAAATTGTGAATTTTTTAAATATATATTTTTTTAAAAAATTTATTTTAGATATTTTTATCCATTATTCCCACACATACTACGAAGTTTTCCAAATCTTATACTACTTAAATAAAATTTATTGTCAAAATATTTCTATATTCAAGAGAAATTTTAGGAGTCAAGTTCACGTCCATGCACAGAATTCATTCCTATTCAAAACATTGTGCTTTTAGACCAGATTGATACCATGGTAAAACTTTTGGTGGATAATCATAATGAGAGTCTTAGAACATTCAGACGCTCTGCGGTTATGAAGCGTCGTGGCCAGATCGGCAGCACGAGCCAACTAGTTTTCCTGGACGGCAGTTCGAGTCTCGAAAATGATAAATTATTAAATATATTTCTCTTTCCTTTTTTTTAAAATTTATTTTAGATTTTTTTATCCTTTATTCCCACACTTACTACGAACTTTTCCAAATCTTATACTACTAAAATGAAATTTATTGTCAAAATATTTCTATATTCAAGATAAATTTTAGGAGTCAAGTTCACGTCCATGCACAGAATTCATTCCTATTCAAAACATTGTGCTTTTAGACCAGATTGATACCATGGTAAAACTTTTGGTGGATAATCATAATGAGAGTCTTAGAACATTCAGACGCTCTGCGGTTATGAAGCGTCGTAGCCAGATCGGCAGCACGAGCCAACTAGTTTTTCTGGACGGCAGTTCGAGTCTCGAAAATGATAAATTACTAAATATATTTCTCTTTCCTTTTTTTTAAAATTTATTTTTGATTTTTTTATCCTTTATTCCCACATTTACTACGAACTTTTCCAAATCATATACTACTAAAATGAAATTTACTGTCAAATATTTCTATATTCAAGAGAAATGTTAGGAGTCAAGTTCACGTCCATGCACAGAATTCATTCCTATTCAAAACATTGTGCTTTTAGACAAGATTGATACCATGGTAAAACTTTTGGTGGATAATCATAATGAGAGTCTTAGAACATTCAGACGCTCTGCGGTTATGAAGCGTCGTGGCCCGATCGGCAGCACGAGCCAACTAGTTTTCCTGGACGGCAGTTCGAGTCTCGAAAATGATAAATTACTAAATATATTTCTCTTTCCTTTTTTTTTAAATTTATTTTAGATTTTTTTATCCTTTATTCCCACACTTACTACGAACTTTTCCAAATCATATACTACTAAAATGAAATTTATTGTCAAAATATTTCTATATTCAAGAGAAATTTTAGGAGTCAAGTTCACGTCCATGCACAGAATTCATTCCTATTCAAAACATTGTGCTTTTAGACCAGATTGATACCATGGTAAAACTTTTGGTGGACAATCATAATGAGAGTCTTAGAACATTCAGACGCTCTGCGGTTATGAAGCGTCGTGGCCAGATCGGCAGCACGAGCCAACTAGTTTTCCTGGACGGCAGTTCGAGTCTCGAAAATGATGAATTATTAAATATATTTCTCTTTCCTTTTTTTTAAAATTTATTTTAGATTTTTTTATCCTTTATTCCCACACTTACTACGAACTTTTCCAAATCATATACTACTAAAATGAAATTTATTGTCAAAATATTTCTATATTCAAGAGAAATTTTAGGAGTCAAGTTCACGTCCATGCACAGAATTCATTCCTATTCAAAACATTGTGCTTTTAGACCAGATTGATACCATGGTAAAACTTTTGGTGGATAATCATAATGAGAGTCTTAGAACATTCAGACGCTCTGCGGTTATGAAGCGTCGCGGCCAGATCGGCAGCACGAGCCATCTAGTTTTCCTGGACGGCAGTTCGAGTCTCGAAAATGATAAATTATTTAATATATTTCTCTTTCCTTTTTTTTAAATTTATTTTAGATTTTTTTATCCTTTATTCCCACACTTACTACGAACTTTTCCAAATCATATACTACTAAAATGAAATTTATTGTCAATATATTTCTATATTCAAGAGAAATTTTAGGTGTCGAGTTCACGTACATGCACAGAATTCATTCCTATTCAAAACATTGTGCTTTTAGACCAGATTGATACCATGGTAAAACTTTTGGTGGATAATCATAATGAGAGTCTTAGAACATTCAGACGCACTGCGGTTATGACGCGTCGTGGCCTGATCGGCAGCACGAGCCAACTAGTTTTCCTGGATGGCAGTTCGAGTCTCGAAAATGATAAATTATTAAATATATTTCTCTTTCCTTTTTTTTTAAAATTTATTTTAGATTTTTTTATCCTTTATTCCCACACTTACTACGAACTTTTCCAAATCATATACTACTAAAATGAAATTTATTGTCAAAATATTTCTATATTCAAGAGAAATTTTAGGAGTCAAGTTCACGTCCATGCACAGAATTCATTCCTATTCAAAACATTGTGCTTTTAGACCAGATTGATACCATGGTAAAACTTTTGGTGGATAATCATAATGAGAGTCTTAGAACATTCAGACGCTCTGCCGTTATGAAGCGTCGTGGCCCGATCGGCAGCACGAGCCAACTAGTTTTCCCGGACGGCAGTTCGAGTCTCGAAAATGATAAATTACTAAATATATTTCTCTTTCCTTTTTTTTAAAATTTATTTTAGATTTTTTTATCCTTTATTCCCACACTTACTACGAACTTTTCCAAATCATATACTACTAAAATGAAATTTATTGTCAAAATATTTCTATATTCAAGAGAAATTTTAGGAGTCAAGTTCACGTCCATGCACAGAATTCATTCCTATTCAAAACATTGTGCTTTTAGACAAGATTGATACCATGGTAAAACTTTTGGTGGATAATCATAATGAGAGTCTTAGAACATTCAGACGCTCTGCGGTTATGAAGCGTCGTGGCCAGTTCGGCAGCACGAGCCAACTAGTTTTCCTGGACGGCAGTTCGAGTCTCGAAAATGATAAATTATTAAATATATTTCTCTTTCCTTTTTTTAAAAATTTATTTTAGATTTTTTTATCCTTTATTCCCACACTTACTACGAATTTTTCCAAATCATATACTACTAAAATGAAATTTATTGTCAATATATATCTATATTCAAGAGACATTTAAGGAGTCAGGTTCACGCACATGCGCAGAATTTATTCCTATTGAAAACATTGTTGCTTTTAGACCAGATTAACAACATGTTAAACCTTTTAGTGGATAATCATAATGAGAGTCTTAGACAATTCAGACGCTCTGCTGGTACGAAGCGTCGTGGCCAGATCGGCAGAACAAGCCAACTAGTTTTGCTGGTCGGCAGTTCGAATCTCGAAAATGATAACTTTTTAAATATATTTTTTTTCTTTCTTTAAAAATTTATTTTAGTTATTTTTATCCATTATTTCCACACTTACTACGAAGTTTTAAAAATATAATACTACTAAAATAAAATTTATTGCCAAAAAATTTCTATATTCAAGAGAAATTTTAGGAGTCAAGTTCACGTACATCCACAGAATTCATTTCTATTCAAAACATTGTGCTTTTAGACCAGATTGCACCATGTTAAAACTTTTAGGGGATAATCATAATGAGTCTTAGACCTTTCAGACGCTCTGCGTGTAAGAAGTGTCGTGGCCAGATCGGCAGCACGAGCCAACTAGTTTTGCTGGACGGCAGTTCGAGTCTCGAAAATGATAAATTATTAAATATATTTTTCTTTTATTTTTTTTTAAAATTTATTTTAGATTTTTTTATCCTTTATTCCCTCACTTACTACGAACTTTTCCAAATCATATACTACTAAAATGAAATTTATTGTCAATATATTTCTATATTCAAGAGAAATTTAAGGACTCAGGTTCACGCACATGCGCAGAATTTATTCCTATTGAAAACATTGTTGCTTTTAGACCAGATTAACAACATGTTAAAACTTTTAGTGGATAATCATAATGAGAGTTTTAGACCATTCAGACGCTCTGTTGGTACGAAGCGTCGTGGCCAGATCGGCGGCACGAGTCACTTAGTTTTGTTGGTCTTCAGTTCGATTCCAGAAAATGTGAACTTTTAAATTTATTTTTCTTTTCTTTTTTTTTTAAATTATTTTATTTATTTTTATCCATTATTCCCACACTTACTACGAACTTTTCCAAATCTTATACTGCTAAAATAAAACTTATTGCCAAAATATTTCTATATTCAAGAGAAATTTTAGGAGTCAAGTTCACGCACATGCGCAGAATTCATTCCTATTCAAAACATTGTTCTTTTAGACCAGATTGACACTATGTTAAAACTTTTAGTGGATTATCATAACGAGAGTCTTAGATCATTCAGACGCTCTGCGGGTACGAAGCGTCGTGGCCAGATCGGCAGCGCGAGCCGTCTAGTTTTGCTGATCTTCAGTTCAATTCTCGAAACTGAAAACTTTTTTAATATATATTTTTTTTTGAAATTTTTTAAAGATATTTTTATCTATTATTCCTACACTTACTACGAGCTTTTCCAAATCTTATACTACTATAATAAAATTTATTGTCAAAATATTTCTATATTCAAGAGAAATTTTAGTAGTCAAGTTCACGCACATGCGCAGAATTCATTCCTGTTGCAGCGATTCTCAACCTGTGGGGCGCGCTCCCCTAGGGGGGCGCGAACATACTAGAAGGGGGGGGGGGCGAGAATATCCAAGAGAAAATATTATTTAAAAGAGAAAAAGAGAAAATATTATGACTGAAAGAGAAGATATTATGACTGAAAGCAAAGCACACATGCACATAGAAAATAAAATACATTTCTACATATTTAATAACTTATTGAAGTAAAATAACTTACTTAATACAAACATACTAAATTAAAAACAAATTTAATATTTATTCGTGACTTCCTTGGGCCTTTCTTGCAGAGAAAAGTTTTTCGAAGGAAGGCTTAGTATTAAAAATAGCCAGTCTCAGTTCTCGAATATGTCGTCCAAGTACCTCAATTTCATCACAAATAAACTATCGTGAAAATACTAGGCCTCCTGTCTGTTTCTTCTTCTAGGAAATGGCGATTTCTTTTCTTAATTCAAAAATTTCCCACGTGATGACCATCTTGCCTCGCAATTAAATAGTAACGCTGCATGTACTGAACCCATGTCTTCACAAAGTTCGGAAAAGATTCTCGATTTCAGGGGTCTCATTTTTATATAATTTACTACGGTTACAACTGTAGTTAACACAATATTCAAACCAGGACTCATTTCTTTCGAAGCCTAAGTTTCTGTGTGGATCATGCAATGTGTGCACTGAGGCGAATTTTGTTTTAAAAGTGCTTGTATATATTGGAATCTTTCGGACATTGAACAAGCACCATCGGTGCATATTCCGACGCATTTTTTCCATTTTATGTTTGCCTCGTTCCTAAAATCAAATAATGCGAGTGCTGATGTTTTGAGTTCTATTGGTTTGCAGAAAAGTAGTTCTACTACTGACATATTACCACAAATTCGAACATGACAATTAAATGAGCATCTTTATTACTATCTGTTGCTTCGTCAAGCCGTATTGAAAACAATTTGTCACGCAAATTGTTATGATTGTTATTGCTTGTTTTATGATTTTAATTTTAATTCGAAGAATTCTCTGGGTTTGTTGACGTACTCACTATGAAGCGTTTCCGAATGTCGTTTAAGTTTATTAGGTTTCATGCTTTCTGAGGCCAACAATTTTGAGCAAATGATACACAGGGGCCTTTCTTCTTCATTTACTTCAGTACTAATAAACCCAAAATTTAAGTATTCTTGAGAATGTTTCCTTGATTTTATTTTCGGAACCACGCTCGTCTGTGTGCTTGTTGATGCTTGACTATCGTCTAATGCTTGTTTACTTCCGCTTAAAAATTTATTCATGAGTCTGCATAAATCTGCTGCCGTGAATATTTTATATGGTGAATTCCAATTAACACGAAAACATATATAACATACAAATTCACAATTGATTCGATAGCGATTAAAGGATCGACTCGAATGAGACTGGCTGGAATGGAAACTTGCGTATCGAATATTTTCCTTCTTCTTATGAGAAAACATTTACTCCGCGCATGCTCGAGACGACCTCGATCGTGTGGATTCCCTTGCACAAACATTCCTATTTTTATTTATTTTTTTACTTTTGTTTTGCCATGCTTCTGTTTTATTTCTTTTATTATTCTAAAAAATGTATTCCCCTTTTCTAAATTTAGCTCACCCCGTCTAGGTAAACTTTCATTGACGAATTTTTCTACTTTCATATTCTTTTAACGTTATCTCCCTGTTTGGCTTTCATTTCAAATATAATATTTAAATTTTCTCCGCTTTCATTCGTTTCATCTGTTTACTGTCCGCTTGTCCAAAATGCAAAATGTTTCTCGCCAACGTTGGCTAGCTTTTACTCTTGTTTTGGCAGTGAATTAAAAATAATTTAAAAACAGAATCCAAAATACTCAATATACACTATTGTTGTATACATTTTCTTTGTAACGGGGGTCGCGATGAAAGTTATGAGTGAAAACTGGGCCACGAATACTGAAAGATTGAGAAACGCTGTCCTAAACCACGAATTTGTCTTCTTAACAATGAATTTCACTCTTTCCCCTTTTTTTTACTTTTTACTCTTTAATTTAAGTCTTCACTAACCTAATCCTATTCAGCTTGTAAAATCAGACCTTGGACAAGATAAAATATATTTTTATGTCTGCATTTCAGTGTATTGTCAAATTTGAATACTCTCCAGTTTACTCAAAAATATTGTTTCCTCTTAGTCAATAATTAAATTCGCATTATAGATTTTCGGAAACAATAAAATATATTCTTACCAAAAGCGGGACAGAAACATAAAATTGTAATTTTACAGTTCATACTTTGCGTTCTGTCCCTTACATTGAGAATCCAACTGTTAAGCTAAATGTACTCTTCATTCACTCATTCCAATCCGGATAGATAATTGGAAATCTTATTTAATTCAATAGTACATTGCATTTCTTTAGTTAAATCTATAATCTATACTTATAATAAAGCTCAATGTGTGTGTGTGTGTGTGTGTGTGTGTGTTGGCGCTCTACAGGCCAGGTCATTTGACATACAGCTATCAAATTTGGTACATGTATACCTTAGAGGTCGGGAATGTGCACCTGGGGTTCCTTTTTTTGAAATTTTAATTAGAATTTTAATTATTAATTAAAAACTAACTTTCCCGCCAAAATAATCTTCCATTTTCCCCACCGCCAACTTTTCCGCCAAAAAAATCTTCCATTTTCTCCACCGCCAAATGAATAAGACTTTTCTCCCAACAGTAATGAGGCTAGGGTAAACATTTTTCGGCGGATTATTTCAAACGATTCTGTTTATTTTCTTAATGTTTTATGCATTTAAAATTAAACATTGTTAATTAATCCATGTTTCAGATTCATTCTGAAGTACTTTTGAATTAAAATAACACAGAATAAAGGAAATTAAAAATGTATAATCTGCATAGCGTTACCCCAACTGGAGTAGAAAAATTCCCGCATTTCGGTTACCGTAAAAGACGAAGAAAATTCACGCATGCGCGTTGTGTTCTGATTGTTGTCATGGCAACCATTATCAACGGACGATTTAAATTACTTTTAGGCGAGTTGTGTGCTTTTGTAATTAAATTGTATTTATGTTAGTTATATATTTTTTTGTATATGCTTATAGTTTTAAGTACATCGTTTTTTAAGTAGTTTTTTTAAACCTGTTTTCGACCGATTATTTTAAACGATTCGTTTTATTTTCTTAGTGTTTGATGCATTTAAAATTAAACATTGTTAACGAATCGATCTGTTCATGAGGAATCTGAGAAAATTTTGTTGACAAATTCTTGAGATATTACATAAATTAAGAAAGATATTCTTTAGTGCCCATAAAGTTGAAACGCTGAGTGACTCTATTTTCATTAATCAGATTATAAAAAAATTCTTTGTTTCAGTAAAAAATATTATTATATTAAATGCAGATTAATTCTTTCCACTTTAATTCAAAGCATAAATTCTACGCGTGCTAACAGAAAATTAGAGATATACATATTACGTTATGACTGAAGGCCTTTATAATATTATGAGTGAATTATATGACTATCAAAATTTGAAGTTTTAAAATATTTTGATGAAGAAGCTATTAAAGTAGGAATTGCATAAAATATTTAAATATAAAAATTTTAACGAACATTAAGATTGGCGAACCGGCTGGTCGACAAATTCTTGAGATATTACATAAATTAAGAAGGATATTTTTTAGTTCCCTTAAGGTTTAAATGCTCAGAGACTCTGTTTTCGTTAATCATGTTATTAAAAAAATTTAACATTTATTGACGAACACGAACACACTGATATTCACCGTTACTCTGATTAGATGTTATAAAATCTGAATAGATAAACATAAACGTGTAAACAGCTGTGCCCCGGTTTCTATGGCAAAACAGCTGGAAAGGGAAAAGAAGTTTCTAAGACAGAACATCTGCTTTACACAATTTTATAGAATAACTTTTCCACTTTTTCGTTTCAATTTTTAAAAAAAATTAATTATTTAATAAGAACAGCTGCTTTACCCAATTTTTTAGAATAGTTTTCCCCCCCTCTTAGCTTGCTTTAAAAAAACATCTATACTTATATATAAAGTTCAATGTGTGTTGGCGCTCCACAGAAAAGACCATTTGAACTACAGCTACCAAATTTGGTACATGTATACCTTAGTGGTCGGGAATGTGCACCTGGGGTCCCTTTTTTTGAATTTTTAATTAGAATTTTAATTATTAATTAAAAGCTAACTCTCTCGACAAAAAATTATTTATTTTCCCTACCACCAAATGAGTAAGAGTTCAGTTTTTTTTCCCAACAGTAATGAGGCTAGGCTTAAGATTTTTCGGCTGATTATTTCAAAGGATTCTGTTTATTTTCGTAATCTTTGATGCATTTAAAATTAAACATTGTTAATTAATCGATCTTTCAAATTAATTCTGAAATACTTTTGAATTAAAATAAAACAGAATAAAGGAAATAAAAATTTCTAATCTGCATAGCGTTACCCCAACTGGCTTAGAAAAACTCACGCATTTGCGTTACCGTAACTAGCGTTGTAAATTCACGCATGCGCATTGTGTTCTGATTGTTGACATGACAACCAATATCAACGGACAATTTAAATTATTTTCAGATTAGTTGCATGCTTTTGTAATTAAAGTGTATTTATGTTAGTTATATATTTTTTGTGTATGCTTATAGTTTTAAGACCATCGTCTTTTAAGTAGTTTTTTTTAACCTGTTTTCAACCGATTATTTTAAACGATTCGTTGTTTGTTTTTTTTAGTGTTTGATGCATTTAAAATTAAACATTGTTAATGAATCAATCTGGTCATGATGAATCTGAGAAAATTTTGTTGACAAATTTTTGAAATATTACATAAATTAAGAAAGATATTCTTTAGTGCCCATAAAGTTTAAACACTCACCGCTGTTTTCAATAATCATATTACAAAAAAAAATACTTTGTTTCAGTAAAAAATATTGTTATATTAATTGCAGATTAATCCTTTCCACTTTAATTTAAAGTATAAATTCTATGGGAGCCAACAGAAAATGAGAGAGATACATATTACGTGATGACTGAAGGCGTCTATAATATTATGAGTGAATTATATGCCTATCAAAATTTGAAGTTTTAAAATATTTTGATGAAGAAGCTATTAAAGTAGGAATTGCATAAAATATTTAATTATGAAAATTTTAACGAACAGTAAGATTGGCGAACCGGCTGGTCGCCAAAGGCGGCTAGTTATTTATAAAGCTCAATGTGTGTGTGTGTGTGTGTGTGTGTGTTGGCGCTCTACAGAAAAGACCATTTGACCTACAGCTACCAAATTTGGTATATGTATACCTTGGAGGTCGGGAAAGTGCACCTGGGGTCCCTTTTTTTTAATTTTTAATTAGAATTTTAATTATTAATTAAAAACTAACTTTCCTGCCAAAAAAATCTTTTCAATTCCCCCACCGCCAAATGAGTGAGGGTTCAGTTTTTTTTCAAAACAGTAATGAGGCTAGTCTTAAGATTTTTCGGCTGATTATTTCAAACGATTATGTTTATTTTCTTAATGTTTGATGCATTTAAAATTAAACATTGTTAATTAATCGATCTTTCAGATTTATTCTGAAGTATTTTTGAAGTAAAATAAAACCGAATAAAGGAAATTAAAAATTTCTAATCTGCATAGCGTTACCCCAACTGGCGTAGAAAAACTCACGCATTTGCGTTACCGTAACTGGCGTTGAAAATTCACGCATGCGCATTGTGTTCTGGTTGTTGACATGACAACCATTATCAACGGATGATTTAAATTATTTTTAGATTAGTTGCATACTTTTGTAATTAAAGTGTATTTATGTTAGTTATATATTTTTTGTATATGCATATAGTTTTAAGTCCATCGTTTTTTAAGTAGTTTTTTTTCAACCTGTTTTCGACCGATTATTTTAAACGATTCATTTTATTTTCTTAGTGTTTGATGCATTTAAAATTAAACATTGTTAATTAATCGATCTGTTCATGATGAATCTGAGAAAACTTTGTTGTCAAATTCTTGAAATATTACATAAATTAAGAAAGATATTCTTTAGTGCCCATAAAGTTTAAACGCTCAGTGACTGTTTTCAGTAATCATATTACAAAAAAATATTTTGTTTCAGTAAAAAATATTAATATATTAATTGCAGATTAATCCTTTCCACTTTAATTTAAAATATAAATTCTACGAGAGCTAACAGAAAATTAGAGAGATACATATAACGTTATGACTGAAGGCGTTTATAATATTAGGAGTGAATTATTTGACTATCAAAATTTGAAGTTTTAAAATATTTTGATGAAGATGCTATTAAAGTAGGAATTGCATAAAATAGTTAATTATTAAAATTTTAACAAACATTAAAATTGGCGAACCGGCTGGTCGCCGAAGGTGGCTAGTAATTTCATAGAGCAGCTTTGATATAGAATCATTTTCACACACAAAAAAAGTTTATAGCCAAATTTTAGCAAAATGGCCAAATGTGGCTCGAACGGCAGCAATAGCTTTTCCAATCATAAAGTTCCGATGAACGCCGCAGCAAATTAACAGAAATATAAAAATAGATAAATAAATGTAGTAAAATAGAATGTACCCAAAAAAAAAACAAAAAAAAAACGGCAAAGAACAAAAAGTAGTAAAAAAATGGCAGCAATGTAACTCCAAACAAAGCGCTACCGAAAAATTGGTAGCCTCGCAAAGCGCATAATGACTGATTGTATATCAAAGCTTAGCCGAGAACTGTTAGCTGCGTTAACATCTTTTTAGCTTTCCTTTCAAGATGGCATAGATATTTTTAAAAGAGATTAAATAAAGGTTTAAAATGCTAAATGGCCTTTTTAGTAGCTCTGAACGTATTATTTTCAGATACTTTATATTGCATCTCTCTATATATTTTTAAAAAGCTAATATTTATATTTATATTCTAAAATGGATCCTAAAGTTCTATTTATACATCCGCCAACTTATTCTAAAGCTTTCGACCGAACATTTGACCCATGCTGGTCAAGAAAACTTTTATATCATTTCGCAGAAAGTGCTATTGGGTACTTTAGAATTAAGAAGATTGAATTTGAGATATTCGACTTTTATTCGTCTGTATTTTAAGTGGCAGCTTAAATTTGACAAAATTCCAGATCTGTCAAAGCAAAACTTCACTTGGTGTTTACTGCTTTAGCATGAAACACCAAAGAGCATAGCAAATGAATGATTGATCTTTATCGTAGACAATGAAATATCTTATTTCCCTGCTGAAAACAGTTTCAAAATCAATCGGAGGTGATATGACTATTTAAAATCAAGTAATAAAAAAATTATCCAAAGAATTTTTTTCTTTAAATCTTTAAGTTGTTAACAACCTCAATTTGTATTAAGAATTAGAAATTGATCATTTAACGATTAAATGTTTCTAGCAAAAATAAAAAAATCTAGATCTTATTAAAAATAAAAGTTCTAGCAAAAATGAACTGTGTTGCAATCTGAGTAACATAAACGGTAAAACAAAACAAAAATTACGGATACAGAAAGATAAAAGCAGAAACAAGAAAGGCAAGTAAAGAAAGCAAGTTTTAGGATAGACGGAGGAGCAAAATAGCTTTGACTGACCGCTAGATATGAGTTTTTAAAAATTTTAAGAGAAAACTTGCAATTTTGCCTTTCAACGTATTCCACAACTATAAGTAAGGGGCAAATTCTAATGCTTTCCAGAATGACTGGATGTGCAGCTGCATTCTTGAATTCTTTTCTTTTTTTTATATTCTTTGTTCTATTTGATTATTTTCCCCTTTCTATGATTATAGAACTCTCAGTTTGAAAAAAAAATTACTAAAGGCCGATATTCGATTTAAGCATTTACAAAATACAGTTAATTTTCTAATTTTGAGAGTTCTATCTCCCGATATTTATGTATATCTCTTTTATTTTGGATATTTTATTATATTATATTTATTATTTAATTATTATTATTTATAATAAGAACTGTTTGAATATTTTTTCAAGTTCGATAAAAATTCGTATTCGTTTTTCGCATCACTTAAATGTTTTAATCAGATATTTCGGCAATCAGAATATTCTTTTGCAATTACGAGCTAAAAATAGCGTTACTCGTCTACCTTAGCTAAAAGCGTTAGGAATTTAAAATTGCATTTTCGACACCAAGACAATATATTTCGAAAGAGATTTCTCCCTTTAATTTCAGAAATGTCTAGACTCCATTTATTTCGAAACAAATCACGTTTCCAGGTGTTGAAAGTCTCTTTTCACAAATGCAGGACATATAATATAAGTGAGACGGCATTGTTTGAAATAGAAAATATAAGACTAATGACAAATTATTAGGACTACATTTAAATAAACACAAAAGTGAAAATTTGCTCAATGAAAGCGGCATTTCTATTTGAAGAAGGAAGTATGACCAACAGAAATGTTGCGGTAAATTGCGACTTTCATTTAATTGTTGTGTAAATCTATACTTTGTCCAATGATTATAAATAATTATTCACGTCAGCAAGGCCAGAGATACCTAACGGTTTAAAATGCAAAATAAATATACAATTAATAAATTTAATATTAATGACAAAATAATTCGTTTCGTTTCAGCTATTTTGTTGCAAACGACATTTTTTATCTTCATTTTTTAACTAGCAAAAAATAAAAAGGGTAAGTTCATATGAAATATTATTTTGAATCAAAGAAAGATTTCTGGAATTTTTTTCTAGGATTTTATTTATTTAATATACTATTAAAGTTACATTTTGCATTTTCTCTTTGTTTCTTCCTCATTCAACTCTAAATTCAAATTAAATCTAAATAATTGAAAGAGTTTGATTATTTCACGATTTAAAACAATGTAAAAGGAAAAAGCAACGTGTATCAGCAAATGATTGGTATTGGATGATGATGTCGTGTTCGCGTTACCACGTAAAGGAGACGCAGTAGTTTCTGAAGGCAAAGATCCCTTGCGCACCCGAGGGCAGAAGTCTGACATCTATCTCGTATGAAGGTGACATTCACTTGCACAAACCCTTTTCACAGAGGGACTGTTTCACACACCTCATAGATAGAACACAGGGCGAAGAATAGACGAACCTCGACTCGAACCCGGGACGCCCAGATCGCGGGAATGACGTGCTACCCCTAGGCCAGGACGCCGACATTTGTAATGGAACCAATGAATTAGGTATTGCCTGACTGGAAATTATATAATTTTTAAGAAGCTAGAATTTTCTCATGAAGAAAGTTTTTACATTATTTTAACTGTTAATTTATCCATTCTCTTTTTATTATTTTCCCATTTCCATGTACGATATGGAACAAAATAAAGAAGACTGCATCTTCAATATTTGTATTATATATAGCAGAATTTTGAATGGAAGGTAAATCGATAGAACCAGAGTAGATTGTCAGAATAAAATCTTCTTCAATATGAATTTTTTTCTAAAAAGGAAACACCATTATTGTTTGTTCATGATTCTAATATTATTAATGATGCAAATTGTACATTATAGAGAATCTCACAACCATATTATTTAGAAAATTAGACTTTTAAATGAGCAGCAGGAGGGGAACGACTCATCTCTTCCCCATATATACCCCCGCTTAATAGTTTTTGAACACAGGAATAAACTCTGAATATTAGAGATGTTTCGAATAAAATCTAAGAAAGGATCGACCGTCTGTTGGTCTATATTTTCAAATTCATGTAAACGCAATAGTCCAAAAACGTAGTAGTTTAAATCAATAGCATTCGGCATGCGATCTTGTGACTGCAATTATAAGTATTTGTAAAATTTTGTTTTCATTCGGTCAGAAAAAAGACATGCAAAATATATACCAGACAGTTAAATGTCGATTGTGTATAAAAAGCATGACAGTGATTTATCGTCAAAAAATGCCAAAGATCGCACACTAGATTCACGATAAAGATCGATATTTTGTAATTATTGTTCGTTTAAGCCATATAATTAATGCTCAAGTGCATACTTTGTTTACTATAATACTTTTACTTTACGACGACGCACGCAACTCTTAAGTATCGGACTCTGTATATAAAAATCTGAACACTCATGGTGTTCACAGTCTTGGTGCATAATCTTATGTGCAGGCGAAGAGAGATAATGCTTAATTAAAAAAGTATACCAGACAGTTTGACAAAGATTACTTTAATTTGGCCATTGTCATGTATATACACATCATCCGTGCAATATTATAATACAATAATACTAGGAATCTTCAGGAAAAATGTAAAAGAACGTGTTTTTCAAGATTTCAGACGATAGGAAAAACCAAATGAAATTATGAATTTTCAATTTAAAACATTTTGTTCGTTAAACATTTTTCAGATTTAATTTCACAAAGACTAAGTTGCAAAATGAAACATATATGCATCAGTACACATCGTATGCTGAATTTGAGCTATATTTTTGCTTTAAGCGGGGCTCTCAAATTGTGGGTCGGAAGTCAGTTTTTTTTAAAGTATGTTCCTCCCTTCCCCGCCCCCCAAAAAAACTTTTAAAAGAACTCGTGCTATTCGTCTTTACAAAGTTTCAACACGCCGAAGATAAAGGGGATCT